>NW_027532178.1:32499-80723 GCF_008692635.1 Crocuta crocuta | reverse complement strand
TTTTTTTTTTTTTTTTTTACTGGAGCCTGGGGCAAGACCAACATGGATGCACTGCCATGATTAATTCTAGATCAATTTTTTCTATTCAGATATATTCTCCCTTGTCTCATTTGTGACCCTCCACTCTGCTGGACAGGGCACTCAGGTCACTGGTTTGCATAAACAGTCACATTTAATCCATTCTCTATATGTACATTCTACATACACATCCACTGCTATCGTTTTATCTCTCTCTGGGGTAATCAGACTATATAGTTTCTCTGAGTAACATCTTTGTTTCTTTCTCCTCACCTCTAAACATATTCTACAATTTCTCCCTCTCAATCAAGCCTCTTAGTCTCTCTACCTGGTCATTTCATTTCCAATTTCACTTTCTTCCTTCCCTGTCATTTCTCTCTTTGTATATGCTCTTCCATCAGCACTGCATATAGCCGACTCTTTATTTGTAGCTGGGAATTCTGGTTTTAGGCTTTTTGACTGTCCTTTATCTTTCGGGTTTTTCTTTTTTCTTTTCTTCTTTATTCTTTCTTATTTATTTTTATTTTTATTATTTGTCATCCCGCCTTCCTCTTTTTTTTGTTTTGTTTTGTCTTTTTGTCCTTTCTTTTTTTTTTCTTTTTTTTTCCCTTTCTGTTTGTGTGTCTATTGGGTTTGTGCGTTTGTGTGCCTTGTTCCCTGTGTGTTTGTCTGTCCTTTTCCTTTCCAGGGCTACCTCAAGAAACAAGGGAAAGTACACATGGTGGAGAGTCCCAAATACCACTACGAGTAAGGAAATAAAATAAGCAAACAAGAAGAGAGACGAAGAGACAATAGTAAAAGAATACCTCCTGAATGGACAGGCCCTAGACAGTCAATGAGCATTCTTTAATACAGCAGCACTCACAGGTGCAGAGTGCATAACAAGCTTTTAAAACTAACAAGAGATAGAAAGCTAACCAAAATGACGAAACAGAAGAATTCTCCTCCAAAGAAATTCCAGGAAGAAATGACAGCTAGAGAACTGCTCAAAACAGATATAAGCAGAATAACTGAACAACAAGTTAGAAAAATAGTCATGAAATTAATCGCTGGGCTTGAAAAAAGCATGGAAGACATCAGAGAAACTATTGCTATAAACACTATGCAGCTCAAAAATAGTTGTGATGAATTGAAAAATGCTATAAATGAGACACATAATAAAATGGAGGCATCCAATGCACAGACTGAAGAGACAGAAAGGAGAATGAGTGATGTAGAAGACACAATTATGGGAAAAGAGTAAGCTGATAAAAAGAGGGATAAACTGATCTAGGAACACGAAAGGAGAGTCTGAGAACTCAGCAATACAATCAAACGGAACAATATCCATATCGTAGGAATGCCATAAGAGGAAGATTGAGGGAAAGGCACTGAAGGAGTCCTTGAAAAAATTATAGCAGAAAACTTCCCCAATCTGGGGAAGAAAACAGACATTGAAATCCAAGAGGCACAGAGAACTCCCCTCAGACATAACTTGAATCGATCCTCTGCATGACATATCAAAGTGAAATTAGCAAAATATAAGGACAAACAGAGAAANAGGAACACAAGTTACCAGAGACACTACCACAAGAATGAATCTCACAAACAACTCAATGACTCTAAACCTGTATTTTCAATAATAACACTGAATGTAAATGGGCTGAATGCTCCAATCAAAAGACATACGTTAGCAGAATGGATAAAAAAAAAATCTATTTGCTGTTTATAAGAAACACATTTTAGACTTGAGGACACCTTCAGATAGAAAGTAGGGGAATGGAGAAATATCTATCATGCTACTGGAAGTCAAAAGAAGGTTGGAGTAGCTATACTTATATCAGACAAACTGGACTTTAGATTAAAGACAGTAACAAGGGATAAAAAAGGGCATTATATAATAATTACAGGGTCTATCCATCAGGAAGAGCTAATAATTATAACTGTCTACACACCAAATGTGGAAGCACCTAAATATGTAAAACAATTAATAACATAGCAAAATGGGTGAAGAGGTGTGGGGATTCAGACTTCTAGTTATGGAATGGACAAGTCACAGGAATAAAAGTTACAGCATAGGGAATATAGTCAATGATACTGTAATAGTTTTGTGACAGATGATAGCTGTATTTGTGGTGAACATAGCATAATATATAAAGATGTTGGATCACTGTGTTATACACCTGAAAATAATGTAATACTGTCTGTNTTTCTTTTTTTTTTTTTTGGTCTTTGGAATATCATCGGAGAATTCCAGACACTTCTTTTGATGTCCTTACTTTTCCCAACCCTGAGATGATGTTTTGCTCTTTGATCATGAATTCAAATAGGAATCTACTGACCTTTCTTATCATGTCTCAACGGGCCCCTCCACAAAGCTTTTTCTTTGTCCTTGAAACTGTCAAGGTAGACCATGGCTTAATGCTCTACTAAATACACCTGTCTCACACTCTCAAGGCATCATCTTCACCGTGGGTGCTGAACAATGGAATTAATGATCGTGGCTATGTAATACCCAATAGGAATTTCAAGTTTTTTCTGAAATAAAATATGGGAAAGGAATTATTTTTGATGGGGAAAGTGAAAGCCACTTTTATTGTGTTTTTGAAAAACATGAAGAGCCTCAGCTTTGAGTCTAACAATAGTGACGTCAGGGTAGGGTGACCAGAATAGTCCCCCTTTCTGTTGGTTGTTCCAATGTAAACTCTGACAGTTCTCCCTCTTACTCTCCTAAGTGTTCTGGTTGGGACAAGATCTATGTTATCACCCTGCCTCAATGGTCTAATATAGTCACTGACTCTGGAGAAAACTGTCTTCAGTAGCTAGCTGCTATTCTCTCTGGACTCCCATGTGCTTCTAAGAGTAGGGTGCCACACTACCATCATCACTACCATCACTACTACCATCACCACTACCTCTACGGCATGATCTCAAAAAATAATCTCACTATGTCAGCCTGGCCCTGCTTTCTATTCTATAATTTTCTACCCTTAGATTCTGCCTGAAACACTTTTGTACATTTCCCTAGTTGAATCAAGGGTTGGGTCTGGATTAATAACTTTAAATTAGGCACAAATGGGACAAGTTATAGGTACACAGCAGTACCTCTACATGCTACGACCTCTCTACTGCTTTCTATGGTATTTTCTCCCCAATATATCCATACTGCTGAAGCTAGAGTATCTGGTTTATAGCCTCCATGCCCAAATTTTAAATAAGCCTCTTTTCATCACATCAGATATATTATTCTCTCTTGCCTGCTAGAGAAAGACACCTGAACCAATGAAGTTAAGTCCACTAAGGAAGGAAAGGTAGCCCCTTTAAGACCTGACGTATGGAATGATCAGGAACCCTTGATTCTGACTACTGTGACGTCAGGGATCAACGACCAGAGGGACTGGCTATAGACACAAGTGAAGTTTTCTTGTCAAGCTTCGCTGAAACCACACTTTCAAGAGTCATGATTTTCTTTTTGTGTTTTCTTGTGATTCTTTATTTTATTTTCAAGAAGATCGCAAAAACAAAGCAGAAAAGGAAAGCCCAAAGAGGAAAGAAATATATTTAAACAATGGAGGAGAAATATTGGGTATGTCTCATTCTTCGTGTTTGTATCAGGGTGTTTTACTAGATACCTAATCTTTATCTCATCTCTGAAATTATTACCAATCCGAGATTTCTCACCCCACCCCACAGAGGTGGTTGTGAACATGAACTGAAACTTAGGAATGAGTCATGGTGTATATTTCACATATTACTTACTTATTGATTAATTTTTATTTTTTAAATATTTCTTTATTTTTGAGAGAGAGAGAGAGAGGACGAGCAGGGGAGGAGCAGAGAGAAAGGGAGACACAGAATCTGACAACCTGCGCTGTCAGCACAGAGCCCGACATGGGGCTCAAATTCATGAACCACAAGATCATGACCTAGGCCAAAGTTGGACGCTTAACCAACTGACCCACTCAGGCACACCCACTGATTTTTTTTTTTAAATCGGAAAGCGCAGTGTTTTATAGTCTGCATCAAATTTTCCCATGTCAAAATATCTCTATCAAAGCAGCAATGTAAAAATATCCTTGACTTCAATATGGGTCCATCACAATGACCATGTCAACAGTGTTATATAACCAACATAACCAGTGCGGCTATAAGAATAAGCTTTGTGTAGATCTAGTATGAATCCACTGTTATATGCCTCATATCTGTGTTCAAATGCCAATTTTTTGTTTCAATGGTCATATTACTACAACTTACTCTTTCGGATGCAATTACTCAAAGTACAGTCTTTAAGTATCAAACATTTATCAATTGTATATTAGCTTCTCTTCAAAGCTGTCTGCAGTATTCTGTGACTGTTTGATATTGAAGCTCTCTATATTCAGCCTAAGTAGTCTCTTTCTGAGTTACTTCTGTCAACTGTTTTCTCTGGGTATGTTTTCCACAAGATGACAATGGGAAGGGGGATTTATATATAATCTTTTTGGCTAGAAAGGTCACTTAGTGCTTAGAGTGGCAGCTGAAATGAATCTTCCATTTGCATTTCTCCTTCAGCAAACCATTCTCCATCATAGACAAATAGATGGTAGATAGATGTTGATAGATAGATAGATAGATAGATAGATAGATAGATAGATAGAAAGGATGGATGGATAGATAGATATGAGAGATAGACTTACTAAGTTATTGCTATAAGTAAGCATTTTCCTTCCAGCAATAGTTTTATTGGTCATTTTTAAGAATCAAGTCTGGAGATGTCTTGACATTTAAATATTTAGCATGTAGAATCATTGTGGGCTATTGTGTTTCAAATTTCCTTAAAATCATGGCTAAACCTTTCCTCACTCCCTTAAAAAAAAAAAAAAAAAAACTATGTGCAGAATCCCTGGAGCTCACCCCGTCAGAGTATGTCTCCTAGAAGTCCTGTATGTCTACCATCAACGTTCTCTGGAAGAAATTACAAGTAAGTTATCTTAAAAAGAAAGTTAAAACATTTAAATACTGAAAAGGAAAGCCCAATCTTATTTGGAAAGAATTTTAGTAGAGAGTTTTATGTATTTATTTTTCAGTAGGAGGTGGGGTTACAGAGCGGAAGAGGCACTGTCAGAGATAACAATGTTTCTAACCATAATTATCTGTAGTTGTATTTATACAACTGGAAGATAACTGTTTGACACATTTCCTGAGAAAATGGCATTACTGACCAAATTAGTCTGTTCGATTTTTAAAATTGTACTTCCTTAATTTATCTAAATATCATAGTAATTTCTCAAACATTCTGAGAAATAACAGGAAATATTCCCTAACGAAGACCCTAGTTTTAGTGAGAAATTGGATAAAAGAAGAATGATTTTCGTTGTTTTATGAGGATGCCATTATTTTACTATATGTGTTTTATCAATCAAATGTGACTTCTGGATGAGTTAATTTATTTGATTCCTATAGAATATAGTAATAACAATCCATTTTACTGTAACACTTAACACTATGTATTTTATTTTTTAATGCATCCTGAATATTTCATATTCAATTTTTCATTTAAAATAGCTTCATAATTCATGAGCTCAAAGAGGACAATCCTTACATGTATCTATCTTATAATTGGAATGGCTCTCTGGGAACAGCTAAACTTGAAGGAAATTATGGGAACACGTATTCTTCAACCACACACTTGAAGCCACTCTTTGTATGTATCATACATTTCAGTTTCTATATATGGTTATCATCAGCATAATTCAAGCAAAAATAACACAACAAATACTAAGATTTTGCTATGGCAATATCAATTGAGATAAAGATGGAAAGTTTAATTGATAAGGCTTCTATCACAATTATTTCATTTGTAAAATGAGATTAAGAAATATGAGTCAAAGGTATAGTATATTTAATACTCCATATGAATGAATATACTTTATGTATATAAAATATGTATGTAAAATACATACATAGAGTATACATGAATCATTAGAAATATGACATATATTCATATGCATGAATATACTTTATGCATATAAGATATGCGTGTATGCATGTATATATGTATGTATGCTTTATGTATATAAAACCATATGTAAAATATTATATGCACAAAGTATACATGAATCATTAGAAATATGAGTCAAAGGTATAGTATGTGTAATACTTCAAATGTATTAATATACTATATTTCTTAAATTTGCAATTTTTAGAAAGGAGATTTTATATCACAGGAAGACTGGTTAAATGCTATAAGATTAACTCAGAGGTCAGAATATTCTTATGGTATTATAATATTAACAAGGCAACTGCTATTTTGTGTTTCAAGTAACACATTAAATAGCACATTGTTCAAGCTAATGCTGAACACTAGCTAATTGCTTATCTTTAGTTACAAGACATATTAATAATTAACAGAAAGTGCAAACTGTGTTTCTCTGTACAAGTAGAAACAGCAATCAGAAAATAATAGCAAAATGGATTATCATCTAACAATTTTTATGGATTTTCTTGAAATGTAATAAATTATAGAAAAATGGAGCTAAAAACTCATCAAAAATGAATACCCAGTGTTTGTTGACATATTGAAATGGCTTTTTGAGGAGGCAGTGTTAGTTAACCACATGACAAAATAACCTTCCCCAAAAAATTCACTGTGGGAAGGGACATCACCAAGATAGCAACATAGGTCTTTCCTGATTTCACTTCTCCTCACAAGAAGAACAACTAATGACTATTCATGGACAAGACACCATTGAGAGAATCCTAGAAGATGGAGCTGAGGTTGAAACACCCGCCGACAACACACAGACCAGGACAGACTCCACTAGAAGGGTAAAAGTAGCAGCTACACAGTGACCACATTGCCCCTCCCCTAGGCCAGCATAGCACTACTTAGAGAGGTCTCTTCGGAGTCTCCAGTTCCTCCAGTGGGGAAAAAAGATCCTAAGGGAACAACTAGACCCCCCAGCACTGTGGTAGCCCCTAATGTGGTATCATCCCATGAAGACTGCAGTGGAATCTGCAGCGTTCAACCACTGGCAATCTGTGACAGAGAAGACAGGGGGCTTGCAACAACCAGTTCACATATCTTGGAAAGCTGAGTTCACATCTGCAGTGCCCAAGTAGTAGTTCCAACCAGCAGTTCAGCTCATCTGAAGAAGTTGGTGGTACACTTTGACTAGAGACGTTTTTAAGATGCAGAACTAAAAATAAACAAACAAACAAACAAATAAATAAATGCATAACTGCCTGATTTGGGTCCCCAATTGAGTTTTGCAGGCCTTGGTGTCTGGTTTGCCAATTCCCAGAAAAAACCCTGACTGGGGAGAGTGTCTCTGGGCCCCATCTGGCCATAGGGGCTGGAAATAGCACATGGAAGCTGTGTAGCCCATCCAACAGTCTTGCTCACAGTGGCACTTGAACAAAGCATGTCCTGTGGCTTTCCCCATCTGCAGAGCAAAACTAGTGGCCTCACCTGCCCAGGGAATTCAGTCACACTCTTGCATGATTGGGGTCCCCAAACAATGAGCCCAGGAACTGCATCCCAACTTGCTTCCCTGCAGGGAAGTTAATTCATAGCCCCACTTACTAGGGAATATAGTACCCAGTTCCAAGCATCTAGTAAGCCTGACCAGAGAATCAGGGCAACCCCAGAGCCCATACTACAGCTTTAATTGAGCAGGGAACCAAGCCAGAAGTCCTATACAACTGTTCTCAGCCAGTGGTACGCCTCCTCCATTCCTGACCTCAGAGCTTGAACAGTTGCCTCACCTAAAAATACACCTTAATATCCAGCTCCACCTGACCAAGGACACTACCAGAAGATATCCAGAAACCCAAACTGTGTCCAATGGTGAAAATCTGTCTCTACCAAAGTAAACTTATAAAGTCTGGAAGAAAACCTTAATTACTCAAATGTGCAGATACCAATACAAGGAATCAAAGATAATGAAAAATCAGGTAAATATCATACTACCAGAAGAAACTAATAAGGCTCCAAATAACTCACCCTAAAGAAACAGGTATTTATGAGGTGTGAATGAATTCAGAAAAACCCTCTTAAAGAAGATTAGCAACTAAAAGAACACACAAACAACTAAGCAAAATTAGGTAAACAAGACATGAACAAAACAAGAAGTTTAACACAGAAATAGAAACCATAAAATAACCCCAGAAATCCTAGAGTTGAAAAATACAATACCCGAAATGAAGAGTTTAATAGAGAGCTCCAAAAGCAGAATCAACCATGCAGAAGAGAGAATCAATGACTAGAGGATAGGACATTATAAATCATTTAGTCAGAGGAGCAAAAAAAAAATTTTTTTTAAATGAAAAAGTGAAAAAAGTCTATGAGACTTATGCAACATATTGGAAACATACAATATTCACATTATGGGAATCCCAGAAGGAGAAGAGAAATAGAAAAGAACAGAGAGTATGTTCAAAGCAATAATCACTGAAAACTTTCTGAACTTGAGAGGAAAGAAATGAACATCCAGATGCATGAAGACCAAAAGATCCCAGATAGGTTGAACACGAATAGAGGTACACCGAGACACATTGTAATCAAATCATCAAGGGTCAAAGAGAAAAAAAAAAAAAAAAGAATTTCAAAAGCAGCAAGAGGGGCACCTGGGTGCTTCAGTCGGTTAAGCGTCCGACATTGGCTCAGCTCTGTGCTGACAGCTCAGAGCCTGGAACCTGCCTGCTTCAGATTCTGTCTCCCTCTCTCTGCCCCCCGCCCCCACTCATGCTCTCTCTCTCTCAAAAATAAAATAAACATTAACAATTTTAAAAAAGAGTCTCTTATGGTTTGTCTCCCTCTCTGGTTTTCTCTTATTTTTCCTCCCCCCCACCCATGTTCATCTGTTTTGTTTCTTAAATTCCACATATCAGTGAAATCACATGATATTTACCTTTCTCTGATTGACTTATTTTACTTAAAATAATACATCCTATTCCCATCCACTTTGTTGCAAATGGCAAGATTTCATTCTTTTGATTGCCGAGTAATATTCAGCACATCTTCATTACCCATTCATAAGTTAATGGACATTTTGGCTCTTTCCATAAATTGACAGTTGTTGCTAGTGCTACTATAAACATTGGGGTGCATATGCCCCTTCAAATCTGTATTTGTTTTTTTTTTTTTTTTTTACTCTTTGGATAAATGCCTAGTAGTAGTGCAATTGCTGGGTCCTCAGGTAGCCCTATTTTAAATTTTTTGAGGAATCTTCACACCGTTCTCCAGATTGGCTGCACCGGTTTGCATTCCCAACAGTGCAAAAGGGTTCCTCTTTCTCTGCACCCTCGCCAACATCTGCTTTGTTGTTGTTGTTGTTGTTGTTGTTGTTTTCAACATTATTTTGGCCAGTTGGAGTCTTTTCTGTTTTCCTACAAAGTTTAGAATTGTTTGTTCAATCTCTGAGTATTGTCGACAATTTTAACAATATTCTTCTGATCCATGAGCATGGAATGTTTTTCCATTTCTTTGTATCGTCTTCAATTTCTTTTTTATTTACTTTTTTTTAACATTTATTTATTGTTGAGAGAGAGAGAGAGTGCGAGCGGGGGAGGGCCAGACAGAGGGGGAGACACGGAATCCGAAGCAGACTCTGGGTTCTGAGCTGTCAGCACAGAGCCCGACGCGGGGCTTGAACCCAAGAGTGGTGAGATCATGACCTGAGCCGAAGTCGGACGCTTAACCGACTGAGCCACCCAGGCGCCCCTCTTCAATTTCTTTCATAAGCTTTCTATAGTTTTCTGCGTGCAGATATTTTACCTTTTTGGTTAGGTTTATTCGTAGGTGTCTTTTGGGTTTCTGTGAAATTGTAAATGGGATTGATTCCTTGATTTTTCTTCCTGCTGCTTCGTTATTGGTGTATAGAAATGCAAATGATTTCTGTGCATTGATTTTATAGCCTGAAAGTTTGCTGAATTCATCTATCAGTTCTAGTAGTTTTTTGGTGGAGTCTTTCAGGTTTTCCATGTAAAGTATCATGGCAACTGCCAAGAGTGAAACTTTGACTTCTTCCTTGCTGATATGGAGGCCTCTCATTTCTTGTTGTCTGATTGCTGAGGCCAGGATTTCCAGTACTATGTTGAACAACAATGGTGAGAGTAGACATCCCTGAACTCAGGGGGAAAGCTCTCAGTTTTTCCCCACTGAGGATGATATTAGCTGTGGGTCTTTATTACATGGCCCTTATGTTCTTAAGTATGTTCCTTCTATGCCTACTTTCTTGAGGGTTTTTTATCAAGAAAGATACTGTATTTTGTCAAATGCTTTTTCTGCATCTATTGTGAGGATCATGTGGTTCTTATCCTTTCTTTATTAATGTGATATATCACTCTGATTGATTTGTGGATATTGAACCACCCCGGCAGCCCAGGAATAAATCCCAATTGATTGTGGTGCATATTTCTTTTACTGTATTGTTGGATTCTCACTCTCACCATTTTTATCCAACATAGTAATGGAAATCTAGCTAGAGCAATCAGAGGAAAAAAAGAAATAAAACATCAAAATTGGAAAGAACAATTAAATTGTTTCTATTTGCAGATGAAATTATTTTATATATAGATACTCCTAAAGAATCAACAACAACAACAAAACCCTTAGAACTGATCAACGGATTCAGAAAAGTTGCAGGATAAAATTAAGATACAAATATCAATAGCATTTCTATACACTAACAACAAATTTTCTGAAAAAGACAATGATCCCATTTACAATAACATCAAAAACGATCAAATCCTTAGGAACAAATTTAACCAAGGAGGTGAAAGATCTATACTCTGAGAAACGTAAGGGACTAATGAAAGAAATTGGGGAAGACATAAAGAAATGGAAAGGTATTCTGTGTTTGTGGATTGGGATAATTAATATTGTTAAAATATCCATACTATCAAGAGCCATCTGTGTATTCAACGCACTCCCTACCAAGGTTCCAGTGGCAATTTTTTACAGAAATAGAAAAACAACAACAACAACAAACTCCTAAAATTTATATGGAAACACAAAAGACCCCAAACAGCCAACGAAATCCTGGGAAAGAAAACAAAGCAGGAGGCATCATACTTCCTGATTTCAAGCTATACTATGAAGCTATAATAATTAAAACAGTATGGTATGGACAGAAAATCAGACAAATAGACCAGCAGAAAAGATTCAAGAGCACAAAAATAAACCCAAGCACATACCATCAACTAGTATTTGACAAGGGAGCCAAGAATACTTAATGGAGAAAAGGAGTATCTTCAATAAATGGTTCTGAGAACATTGGATATTTACATATAAAAATATGAAGCTTGACCCCTATCTTACACCACCCACAAAAACAAACTTAAAATGGATTAAAGACTTGAATGTAAGAACTGAAGGGGTGCCTTGGTGCTTCAGTTGGTTAAACATCCGACTCTTGATTTTGGCTCAGGTTATGACCTCATGGTTTGTGGGATCGAGACCCCATCTGGCTCTGTGTTGACAGCATGGAGCCTGTTTGGGCTTCTTTCTCTGCCCCTCCCTTGTTCATGTGCGTGCTCTCTCTCTCTCTCAAAATAAATAAACATTAAAAAATGTAAAAACTGAAATCATCAAATTCCTAGGAAAACATAAGACGATTATGGAAACCAAGAAACAGACTCTTAACTATAGAGAACAAACTGCTGGTTATCAGAGGGGAGGTAGATGGGGCGATGGGTTGAATAGGTGATGGAACTTTAGGAGTGCACTTGTTGTGATAAGCACCAGGGTGTTGTAAGGGAGTGTTGAATAACTATAGACACCTGAAACTAATATTACACTCTATGTTAACTAACTGGAATTTTAGTAAAAAGTTTAAAAAAGTGGGACGCCTGGGTGACTCAGTGGGTTAAGTGTCCGACTTTGGCTCAGGTCATGATCTTGCGGTTTACAAATTCCAGTTCCGCATTGGGCGCTGTGCTGACAGCTCAGAGCCTGGAGCCTGTTTCAGATTCTGTGTCCCTCTCTCATGGGCCCTCCCCCATTTGCAATCTCTCTCTCTCTCTCTCTCTCTCTCTCTCTCTTTCTCAGAAATAATAAATAAACATTAAAAACATTTTAAAAATGCTTAAAGTAGAGAACTGTAAAAATAAAGACCTTCAGTGTTCATACTTTCTCAAATCTAGTTTTAAATGATACTTCAAAATGCTCATGAACATGTTGTCTCTGGGTCTCTGCAATAGAAAAATCCATCTATGATTGTAGAATTTTAATTGTCAAAAAGGAACATATCAACTATACTGAAATAAAATAATTAAGTAACATGTTGTGATGAGAAAATGAAGCTTTAGCACGAACCCCTGTCATAAAACAATTCTAGAGTAGTGACAAAAGTCTGGTTAGTATGACATAAACAATGCTGCTATAATAACATGATGTGAAAACACTGGTGATGTAATTTAACGTTTGTGCAAATAATCATACAATAAGAGAAAAGTAGAACACTTTGTAAAAGCAACAAATTTAATTTTGCAGGTTTACAGTACTAACAGTCATCAGTTTGCAAGATAAGACTGTGTGCTTTGGTAGAAAAACAGTTATAAATTTTGAAAAAGAGATATTTGGTTTTTTAATGTAAATTTCATCCTGTAATGTTTGTTTCTTACTTTAATAAAGAGATTCTGGATTGTACAATATTTAAACTTGTCTGCAGTAACTGTATTACAACTACAGTATTTAATGCTTCTTTAAAAGTAGCCAACAATTCATTTGCTAAAAGAAAATATTTTTGTGAGTTGTTTTAAATCAGTGAAATTTATAACGGTGATTAAATAGGTTTTTGAAATGACTCATATGAAAAATTGTATAATACATAAGTATATCTTAAAAAGAACAGAAATTTTATTAAATACCGTTTAATTACAATTGATATTTTTAACTTCCTTACAGAGATTTCCCACACCAGACGTCCCAAAGTCAAACTACATTCAAAAAGAGAAACAACCAATTGGATACCCAAGTTCTGAAGAGCCAGAAATCCATTATAGGATAGGACATGTGCAGTTGAAACCCAACTATTAAAAATTTCCTCTGGAAAAAAAAAATGTTTATGTATATTTATACACACATGTATGATTATTTTTATTTATTTATTTGTAATTTTTTTAATTTATTTCTGAGAGAGAGAGACAGCATGAGCAGGGGAGGGTCAGAGAGGGAGGGAGACACAGAATCCGAAGCAGACTCCGGGCTCTGAGCTAACTGTCAGCACAGAGCCCAACGTGGGGCTCGAACCCACAAACTGTGGGATCATGACCTGAGCCGAAGTCGGACACTTAACTGACAGAGCCACCCAGGCGCCCCACATATGATCATTTAAAAAGCATACTCAGAATACTTTAAGAAAACACTGTGAGTGTGACTCATGCTATCAATTATCCTTTGCCTTCCTTTCTGTATTTATGCTATTCTTATCTCTTTATAAGTTTAACTTTTCATTCCCCCCAACCTATGACTACAAAGCAAAACTTTCAATTCCGATATCCAACTTCATGAACTCAGCAGGGATGGCAAGCACTTAACTCCAGAATTCAGCATAACACTTGCGTATTGATTTATGATGTGCATCTTCATAAAATGCTCAGGGAAATGCATAGAAGGTTGGTTGCAAATTACTTATAGATAATAGTAAATACTTTTTAGTTAGTGGAGAAATCTAAGGAATTGCACCAACGCATAAACATATAAATAATCAATTTTATTTGAAATACACAATTTTATTTTAACTAATTCCTTATAATAAAGGAAGAATTGCTAAATAATTTCTGTAAACTGAATGGTGCAGTGGAACGATCCCAAGATCTATGTCTCTCCTTTCCCTCTTTCCTTTCTTCCCCTATTCCTCCTTCTCCCCTTTATCCTTCTTTTTCTTTAAAGGCACTTAATACTCACCATTTCTGTGCCAAGCACTGGTTAGTTGCTAAGGTACAAAGACAAATCTGAGATAGTCCCTGGAGATCAAGACTGCTAGAAGAGACACAGACAAAAATCACTTAGTATTCACAAATGGCTAACAGATACATTTCCCTCATTTATCATCAGGGAAATTCACCTCACGCCTGTCAGAATGACTAAAATTAACAACACAAGGAACAAGAGATGCTGGTGAGGATGCAGAGAAAAGGGAACCCTCTTATACTGTTGGTGGGAATGCCAACTGGTGCAGCCACTGTGCAAAACAGTATGGAGTTAAAAACAGAACTGTCCTGTGACCCAGCTTGTACTACTAGGTATTTACCCAAAGGATACAAAATTACTGATTCAAAGGGGCACATGCACCCTGATGTTTATAGCAGCATTAACAATAATAGCTAAATTATGGAAAGATCCCAAATGTCTATAGACTGATGAATGTATAAAAAAAGATGTGGTACATAAATACAGTGGTAAATTACTCAGCTATAAAAAAAAAAAAGAATGAAATCTTGCCATTTGCAACAGTGGGGATGGAGCTCGAGTATATTAGGCTAAGTGATTTAAGTCAGTCAGAGAAAGACACAGACAATACGATTTCACTCATATGTGGAATTTAAGAAACAAAACAGATGAACATAGGTGAAGGAAGAAATAATAAGAGAGGAAGGCAAACCTAAGAGATTCTTAACTATAGAGAACAAACTGAGGGTTGCTGGAGGGGTGATGGGCAGGGAGGATGGGCTAAATGGGTTATGGATATTAAGGAGGGCACTTGTGATGAGCACTGGGTATTATATGTAAGTGATGAATCACTAAATTCTATTGGTTTCTACACAGAAACCAATGTAACTATATGTTAACTAACTGGAATTTAAATAAAAACCTTGAAAAAAATCTTCCAGCCCTTACTTAATACTTTGTACATGAATGAATAAAAGTTATACGTAAACTCTAAAAAAAATAAGACCTAAACTTTTAAAATAAAAAAAACCCCACTTATTATTCAGTGTGATCAATAGAATGATAAAAATGTATACAAGAAAGTAGGAAATCAAAGAACAATTAACCAAACCCAGGGGTGAAGTACGCTGATAATGGTGGAAGAAGAAGGCGATAAAAAAGGATGATGCCTAAGCTGTCATCAAAGGTAAATGGCGGGGGTGAGGCCTAGGTGGCTCTGTCAGTTAAGCATCTGACTTTTGATTTTGGCTCAGGTCGTGAGCTCATGGTTGTAGGCCTGAGCCCCGCATTGGGCTCTGTGGTGATGGCTCAGGGCCTGCTTGGGATTCTCTCTCTCTCCCCCTCTCTCTTTGCCCCTCCCCGCTCTTCTCTCTCTCTAAAAACAAATAAATAAACTTTTAAAAAAGGTAAATGGTAGTCAGCTTCATGAGACACGAGGAAAGCAAAAGGCAAGGAAGTAAGGAACAATATGGAATATGCAGGGAACTTCAAGTATTGCTGGAGTTTAAAACTGAGGAAGAGATGGGGCGCCTGGGTGGCTTAGTCGGTTAAGCGTCCGACTTTGGCTCAGGTCATGATCTCGCGGTTCGTGGGTTCGAGCCCCGCGTCGGGCTCTGTGCTGACTGTCAGCTCAGAGCCTGGAGCCTGTTTCAGTCTGTGACTCCCTCTCTCTCTGACCCTCCCCTGCTCACGCTGTCTCTCTCTCTCTCTCCTAGAAATAAATAAAACATTAAAAAAAAGAAAGAAAGAAATGGAAGAGCTGGAAGGATAAGCAGCAAATTAATGCCACTGTACACCTATGACCTTCAGATTCAGCTGGGCCATTAACACCACCCAGCCACCTGACCATGAGATAGGTCACTCTATCACTCTCTACAGTGATTGTAGGCCTTTCTAGGAACTTTGGCCAGTTCCCCATTCTTACACCCCTTTCCCATGAGATGACCTCACTATGTGATTTAAAGTGTAAATGGAAACCAGAGATGGGAATTTCCAGACCTACAAATGGTCCTGGATTTATCCGCTTATTTCAAGGTGTCTCACATCCCATTTAACAGCAACACTTTTACCTGTTCTCTGAGTTCCGTCTTCCCCAGCATTTATATGGACCTTGCTGCATCAATTATCTTCTTTTTCTTCTGAGTATCTTCAACGTCTCCCTCCCTACTGGTTCCATTTGCTCAACTGAAACATACACTAAACTTTAAAAAAAGAAAAAAGAAACCCCTTCCA
This sequence comes from Crocuta crocuta, assembly GCF_008692635.1. NCBI lineage: Eukaryota > Metazoa > Chordata > Mammalia > Carnivora > Hyaenidae > Crocuta > Crocuta crocuta. Next base: position 64,618 of record NW_027532178.1, on the reverse strand, counting down.
TGGAAGCTGTGAGAATGTTGTGCGGCAGACCTCTAACCAAGCGCCCAAGCTACTGTGCTCAGAAATCCATTACTGCATTTGCCTGGAGGCTATGCTTTCCCAAGGGTGATCATAGCTTAGGCAAGAGAGAAAGAGGGACACGAATGTGAGCACATTTCTAAGAGTTATGGGACTCCTTTGAATGTTGATTTTGGTTTGAGGACTCCCTAATGGCTTTTCTGAACCTTCCTTAGACTGCATATGTGTCTAGGACACTTCCTCCCAACTTTTCTTACTTCTCTCCTTCGCTCAGGCTAAGACTCTCTCAACCTTTTCCAAATCCCTTCCCACTTTCTCTCAACAGGTGTTTACTCTAATAAAAAATATCTTTGCACAGTCTAATCCCATCCTGATGTTTGCTTCTGGGAGGGCCTCGTTAAACATGCTTCCTCAACACCATTTTCTCCTGCAACTTCTCTATTCACCTTCACAGTCAGGCCTCTGGAATAAGTTGTCTTTACTCACTTTCTTCATTTCCTTCTCTCTGTCTCATCCCTCAATTCACATCAATTTAGCTTCAATACCTACTACACCTACTATTGCATCCAAAATGTTCAGTATCACTAAGATCATAAATTACCTCTGTGTCACAAAATCTAATATATTATTTCTAATCTCTTATTTAACTAGTCATCAGCACTCATCATTAATGACCTTCCTTGGAACACTTTCTTCCTTTTATTTTGCGAGGCCATGTGCTCCTTGTTTTATATCTAACTCTTTGCTCCTTCTCCGCTTCTTTTGTTGGCTTCTCCCCTAACTCATTATTAGAGTTCGGCCCTTTTTTCTTCTAACCCCATTAATTCTCCATTAAGCAATTTAATTTGACCCCATTGTTTTAATTATCTGAAACAACTCTTGATTCTATATTTGCAGTCTAGACATCTTCCTGACCTTCCCACGTAGCCATTTGCCTATTGGACATCTCCACTTGGATATCTCAAAAGCATTGAAAACTCAGTATTTCTAAAAGTGAGTTCATCTATCTAGTTGCATGTATTAGTTTACTATGGCTACTGTAACAAGTTACCAGGAATGTAATTGGCTTATAACACATTTATTATCTTGCAATCCATATAGGTCAGAAGTCTGACATGAGTCTCACTGGGTTAAAATAAAGGTACAGATGTTGTTTCATTTCTTCTGCTTTAGGAAGGAATCATTTTCTTTTACTTTGCCAGCTTCTAGAGGCTGCCCAAATGCCTTGGCTGATGGCCTCCATCAAAACCAACAATGGTGAGTTGAGCTTTCATATCGCATCACTCCAAATTCCTCTTCTGCTTCTGTCTTTCACTTTTAAGAATTACATTGGGCCTACCCAGATAAATCCACAATACTCTCCCTATCTTGAGGTCAGCTGATTAGCAATCTTCATTCCCTCTGCAACCTTAATTCTTCTTTACTTATTACTTCTCTACTGTACTTGTTACTTAAGGTAACATTAACAGATTCCAGGGACATGGACACCTTTGGGGGGGAGGGGGAAGGCATTATTCTACTATTCCATTGTTTAAGCCATAAACTCGAGAGTCATAATTTGCTCTTCAATCTACTTTGTGCCCTGTGTCTTTTAGGGTCTCATTTAAGTGCAAGTAAGAGGAAACCTCATTCCAGTAGCTTCCAGAGGGATTTATTTACCTCATATAACATGAAGCACAGAGCTCAACAGCCTACTGCTGGTACAGAATATTTCAATATCATCTTTCTAGTTCACACTTCTCAGCATGCGGCTTTCATCCCTAGCATGTGAGAACCATCCATGGTTACAGGGTGGCTGCTTCACCTGTAGCCTCACCTCAATGTTTAGGAGGGAAGGGTAGTGGCAAATGAGTAAAGGGGTGAAAGACAAAGTATTTGTCAGCTGTCTGTCTCTTTTAGGAAGCCTTCCTGGATGTCCTGCTCAGCAATTTCCCCTTATGTCTTTTAAGAAACCTTCCTCGACGTCCTGCTAAGCAATTTTCCCTTACATCTCATTGGTCAGAACTAGTCACACAGCTCATCCTAATTGCAAAATGTTCTAATTTTCTAAATGAATAAGTTGCTTTGATCACCTTGAGAGTTGTATTAGCAAACGGGAAGGAGAAAATGGATATTGGAATGGTATCCTGTGTCTGACATATGCCCCAGATACAATTCTGACCCATGCAGCACTTCTTTTTAGAGAAAAGCAGATGGGGATGGGTAAATGGTGGATTGACTTAACAATTTCTCCATCCAGGCTATTGTTTCAAGAAAATGTTCAATCGCTACTTATTACTCCGCAGGAAAGATGCTGCCACTCTTGTCAACAACTGGAGAGAAGGGATTCATATGATTATTCCAATATTGGGAGAGGAAGAATCTGGCATAGTACTTTTGGCAGTTACTCTACCGCATTATATTGCATAAGGGGTAAGATCTGATTAGGCCTCCTTTGTAGAGGTTATGGGATCATGTAGCTACTCCTTAAGCCTTGGAGGAGTAAACCAAGTGCACCTTCCTTATTCCTTAATTACTCAATCTCTCGATCTCATTCTGTCTCTTTGTCTCCATTACTCTCTTGCTCGACGCAGATTTCCAGCACTCCTTTCTGTTTTTGTCCCTTCCCTCCCCGGCCAACTTTTATGTCAGCCTCTCCTATGAAAAGCCCTACAGAAACGATCAGATCCCAAGACCCTGAGGGTTTTGCAAATTCCACGACCTCCAGTGTTGACTGTAGCATCTGTTCAGATTTCATGGATCGAGTGGGGATGAAGAAAATATAGAGGTCTTCCAGTGGGGGCATCAGTGAGACTAATTGTTCTTTAGAGTATCTGAAATCAAATACATTTATCCACCAAAACTATTATAGTAAGAGAGCAATTGCCTCCTCCTACATTTACATCACAAAGTGTCCTACACTAACTTTTCAATTACTGTTCCCGTTCTTCAGTCATCTCTCCTTAATCTCCTGGGGAGAAGTGAGGAGGGGGTGAAGAATTAGCTGGCAAGTCTCATTTCACTTGCCTCCACTCCCTATCACTTCTACTTCCTAAGTAGATCTCTAATATGTTCCTGTTACTACCTTTATCTCTATGCACACTGTCCTAGTCTAAAACACAACTATCTTTCCCCTGAACTATCATAACAGAGTCTTAATTGAGCTCTCTATATCTTCATTTGCCTCCATCCAATCCTTTGGCCACAGTAGAGCCAGAGTAATATTTTAAAATGCTAATATAACCTATTTTTTTTTTTTGGCTGTTGATTGCTTTCTTTCTTTCTTTCTTTTTTTTTTTTTTTTACAAATAGTTTGTTGTCAAGTTGGTTTCCATATAACACCCAGTGCTCATCCCCACAAGTGCCCTCCTCCATGCCCATCTCCCCCCTCCCCCCACACCCATCAGTCCTCAGTTTGTTCTCAGCATTTTACAAACCCTTCGATATCTTCCAATTACCCTAGAATAAAGTTTTAATCCTTTACCATAGCTCATAAGGCCCTCCAAAACCCCAAGACATAGGGTCTCTGTTTATCTATCTATCTATCTATCTATCTATCTATCCATCTATCTATCTATCTCTATCTATCTGCTAGCTAGCTAGCTAATCTATTTTTACATCTGTATCTATCAAGTGTGTGTTAGTGTGATATTTATAGAATACTTACTATGATGTAAGTACTAAAATGTTTCACATGCATTATCTTATAAAGTTGTCACTAAGTCCCTTTGAGGTAGATAATATTATTTTTAATGATTTACAAATAAGTAAATTGAAGCTTCAAGAAGTTTAGTAACTTGCCCAAGGCCCCACAATTAGTATCAGAGACAGAACTCAAACCCAACTTGGAGCTTGACTCCAAAGTCTGTAGCTACTGCAGTGTATTCTTTTCAGTTTCCAGTTTCTTCACATATCACTCTCCATCTTGCTTTCTGTTCTAATCATACTGGACTTTCTGTTTCTTTCTTAGGACCTTTATACATCTAGTTCCCTATACATAGATAAGCTAATCAGAAGTAAGTCCCTGGCATTCAGATGTTTCTTCTGTGGAAAATGCGGTCATCCCTGAAATAAGCCTCTAAGTTAGGCCAACCCTGAAAGAGTTCCTGGATTGTTAAAAGTTTTGTATGAAATGCCACATAGCCCTGAACAGGAACAGCCTTCAGGTTATTGAAAGCTTCCTTTACTCATCCTGAGAGTTGTGTAGGACCAGACCCTGGGTGGTAGAACGTCTGTAGGTATTTAATACAACATGAGAACAGGCTGTAGCTGGCTTTTAGAGGTCTAAGCAGGAAAATATATTGGTTATCTTCAGTATTGGTCTCTTCATGATGAGGCCGGCATAAGAACTAGTCTCGGTGGCTAAAATTTTTTTCTGTATGTACTGAAGAGTTCCCAAATTGCTGGAAGTTTCTGAGTTAGAGCAGGAAAGACCCAGGATGGTCAAAGGTATAGTTTATGCACAGCAGATAATATGGCATAGTAGCTAGCAGCCTAGACAGCTCTATAGTCAGTCTGGTGCATTAAAGTCCTAGCTTCTCCACTTACCAGCTATGGGACTTTGGGTAAGTGACTTATCCTTTATGCTTTTGACCCTCTAAGGAACAAATATCACATTTGAACTTACAGTATATGCTTGATTATATCATCCTTATCTGACTATTTCCAATCCTGTCTGTTCCTCTGGTGTATGCCACCTGGACTGCCTGATTTAACTACCTAATTATTAAATTACGATCAGGTCTGTTTTGTTGACTCTTATATCTCACAGTGATAAAGACAATTTTATTTTTAAATGTTGTTTTCTAGGCACAAGTATGATTTTGCTTTGTCTTTCTGACACTGTCAAGCAATACACATGTCCTTATATCCTTTGCTCTTCACGACTAAAAAAGACAAAAAATAACATAGATAAGAGTTTAGGAGGGTAAGTACCCCCACAAATAGGTGTTCCTCAACCAGGAGAGGATTTTTTTACTAAACTCTTAAGGAATAAAATATTCCACTTTGCATTACTTTTTAAACTAGAAGTATCTAGTTAAGATTATTTTCAAGTTTATACACAATAGCTCTTGTTTCAGTTATCCTTGAAATGGCTACCACTTTGTAGTCTTACATACAAAGTTTTTGTTGTGTTTCCTGAAGCAATATTCATCCCTTCTGGGATTTTTAAGAGTTTTAAGGAATTTTCTATTTTTCCTCAGTATTTTATCTTAATAGGTATTTTGAACACATTGTATATTTAGTTGTGATTGGTCTAGGTAGTACATGTTCAAGGTTTGTGCCTTCATATCATCTGGTTGAGATACTGTGAGATACACAGTAAAAAATATTTTATCTTAGGAATCATCCCACGTCCTTGCTCACAAAGTTTGTATTTTGATACTTGTAACTTAGAGACTTCTTGGGATTAGGTGAATGCTTAGCTGGGAGTTTTATTAGACTTGAAAAAGGGTAATATTTTGAGTAAGACAGAAAAGGGAATTTCAGGGAGGCCAGCTAAGACCAAGAAAAGGCATAGAGGTGCCTGGGTGGCTCAGTTGGTTGAGTGTCCAACTTCAGCTCAGATCATGATCTCATGGTTACAAGGTTGGTCCCTGCATTGGGCTTTGTGCTGAGAGCTCAGAGCCTGGAGCTTGCTTTGGATTCTGTCTCCTTCACACTCTGTCCCTCCCACACTCACACTCTGTCTCTGTCTCTGTATCTCTCTCAGAAATAAATTTAAAAAATATTTAAAGCTTAAAAGAAGAGAAAAGTAAAAAGAAAAGAACAGGAAAGGGTAGGAAAGGAAAGGAAAGGGAAAGGGAAAGGGAAAGGGAAAGGCAGGGAAGGGAAGGGAAGGGAAGGGAAGGGAAGGGAAGGGAAGGAAAGGAAAGGAAAGGAAAGGAAAGGAAAGGAAAGGAAAGGAAAGGAAAGAAAAGGAAAGGAAAGGAAAGGAAAGGAAAGGAAAGGAAAGGAAAGGGAAAGGAAAGGAAAGGAAAGGAAAGGAAAGGAAAGGAAAGGAAAGGAAAGGAAAGGAAAGGAAAGGAAATGGAGATATGATAGAACCAGAGAGAAAAGACAGGTCAAGTTTTTGGGTTCATCGTCTGTAAAATGACAAGGTAAGACTAGATGACCTTTCAGTTCCCTTCCAGGTATTATGTTGCATCATCCAAATCTTGGAGGGTGAGCCAAGGTAGGGCCCTGGTACAGAAACTCAGTCACCTTGAGGAGGACAATTAGTAGAGAACAGAAATTCAGGCTTGCTAATTGGGCAATAAAAATCTTACACCAAAGACTCAGGACCACAAAATGTTGCTCTATAATTAGGGGATCTGTGTGATAGGCATAAGGCATCAGCAAGATATCAGCAGAGATGCTTAATACTGAGCCAAACACAGTTTCAGTAAGGAATTTCCTACATGCCTCCTTCCCAGGGTCACTCAGAATAGTTTTCAACATAGGTGCAGGCTTTAATCTAGACACAAAAACAGGAGTGACTGTTTGAAGACATAGACTGGAAGAGCACAGGTAAAGATAATTCTAGATAATCACCATAATGGAAATTGTCTTTGTCAGGGATAGAAGATAAGTTCAAAAGGAAAGTTCCTACCTAAAAATTATGTTCTGAGTGAGTTACTAAAGGTCTGAAAAATTACCAGGTTTTATTTATAGGAAGATATTTTTTTTTCTTTTAGCAATAAATTTCTTTTTAAATAATATTTAACAGACAGAGAGAGAGAGAGAGAAAGTGAGGGAGGGACAGAGAGAGGGGGAAACAGAGAATCCCAAGCAAGCTCTGTGCTGTCAGTGCACAGCCTGACACGGGCCTCAAACTCACAAATGGTGAGATCATGACCTGAGCTGAAATCAAGAGCCAGACGCCTATCTGATTGAGCCACCCAGGCACACCAGCAATAACTTTCTCTTGAGATATATTACAAGATGTTTTATATTATGATGCTCTTAAAACAAAACTGCATCCAATTTTGTAGTTTGCCATTATAAATAGGTTTTAAAAGTCTGAATCTCTTAACATAGGTTTAAAAAAAAATATCAGAGCATGTTTCAGGGTGCCTGGGTGGCTCAGTCTGTTGAGCTGCCAACTTCGGCTCAGGTCATGATCTCATGGTTTCTGAGTTCGAGCCCCGCGTCAGGCTCTGTGCTGACAGCTCAGAGCCTGGAGCCTGCTTCGGATTCTGTGTCTGCCTCTCTCTCTGCCACTTCCCCACTCATGCTCTGTGCCTCTCAAAAAAAAAAAAAAATAAATAAATGTAAAAAAAGAAAAAGAAAAAGAAGTCAGAGCATATTTCATCTTTTCAAAAAGTTCCTGAAATTCTGAAGTCCTGCTAAACTTATTTCTCTTCTTTGTTAAACCAGACAAAGGTCCAGCTATGGTCTCCAAATGAGACACAAAATCTCTGTGTTAGAAGACTGCGATTTATGAACTGTTTTTCTTTTAAGAAAGCTAGCAGTTGGTAAGAGCATGCTTACTTTTCAAACACACGTGAAAAGTCACCATGAGGATGCAAGCAGAAACATCTAGACGGTAGGAGATTCTATAGGACAAATAATTCAGTTTTGTTCAACAAAGACGAGAAAATGTATGGAAAGAGAACCTATGAATAAAAAGTGGCTTAAGATACATATTGGCCAATTGCAATAAATGGACCTTAGTTGAAATCTTGTTTAAAAAAAATGGCTAAAAGTCAATTTGGGAATTGTGATTGGATACTTAGTGATATTAAGGAATTATTATTCATCTTTTATGTGCAGTAATGTGGCTATATTTTTTAAAGAGCCATCATTTAGAGATATATAATGAAGTATTTATGGCTGTAATAATATGACATATGGGGTTTCCTTCAAAATAATCTGAGGGAAAGAGAGAGTGTTCGTGGAGCTGTAAGATAAATGATAGGTCATGAACAGATAATTGTTAAAGCTGGGTGATAATTGGGGTGCCTGGGTGGCTCAGTCAGTTGAACAACTGACTCTTGATTTTGGCTCAGGTCATGACCTCATGGTTTGTGAGTTTGAGGCCCGCATTGGGCTCTGTGCTGACAGCACAAATTCTGCTTGGGATTCTCTGTCTCTGTCTCTCTTGTCCCTCTACCGCTTATGCTTTCTGTCTCTCTCTCAAAATAAATAAGTAAACGTGTTTGTTTGTTTTTTTTATAAAGCTGGGTGATAGAAACATAGAGGTTCATTATCTTCTTCTTTTCACTTTTGTATATGTTTGAACTTTTCCATAGTAAAGCACATTTTATTTTTTATTTTGTAAATGTAATTTATTGTCAAATTGGCTAACATACAGTGTGTAAAGTGTGCTCTTGGTTTTGGGGTAGATTCTCATGGTTCATCGCTTACATACAACACCCAGTGCTCATCCCAACAAGCGCCCTCCTCAGTGCCCATCACCCATTTTCCCCTCTCCCCTACAGCCCCATCAACCCTCAGTTTGTTCTCTGTATTTAAGAGTCTCTTATGGTTTGTCTCCCTCCCTCTCTGTCTGTACCTATTTTTCCCCTCCCCTTCCCCCAGGGTCTTCTGTTAAGTTTTCCAAGATCCACATATGAGTGAAAACATGTGATATCTGTCCTTCTCTGACTGACTTATTCCACGTTCCTGCAAATGGCTTGATTTCATTCTTTCTCATTGCCAAGTAGTATTCCACTGTATATATAAACCACATCTTTATCAATTCATCAATAAGGCACATTTTAAAACAGAGATTTTCCACAAGCAATCAGGAAAGTGCTTCCTACTCTTTCTGACCCACCTGCAACAGTGAACACATATTCTGTCTCCCTCCTGCCATTATCCATGCATACCTCTGTGTGCATTAGGACCCACCCCTTCTTTTATTCAAAGATATCATTGCAATAATTCTCCTTTTTCCCACCTACATGATTAAGTATTCCACTTCTACTGGATCAACCCCAACCATCATATTAACATTGCCATCATTTCTAACAATAAAGAAAAAAGTCCTCATTAGACACCTTGTATCCCCCTCCGATTACTGCCCCACTTTTTCTGCCCCTTTTAGAGTAAAACTCAAAATAATTTTCTACATTCATAGTTTCCAATTCCTCCCATCCCACTCCTTCCAGAATCCATTCCAATTAGGCTTTTGCTACTATCACTCAATTGGAAATGTTCTTACTAAGGTCACCAATGACCTTGATGTTGTTAAATCCACTGATCAATTCTCAGTCCTCATATTACTTGAACTATCAGGAGCATCTGATGCAGTTGATCACTCCCTTCTCAAAAAACTTTCTTCATTTGACTTCCAAAATGGCGTAATCTACTGATGTTACTCCTTTCTTGCCATTCTCTCCTTCTCAGTATCCTTTGATAGTTTATTCTAACTTTCATTGCCTCTAAACAATTTGTTTCCCTAGAGTTTAGTCCTCCTCTTCTGTATCTACATTCTGTCTTCATCATCTCTAAATTTTATATTTCTATCCTGAACTCTTCACCTAAAATTCACACTCCATTTGGATACTTAACAGACACAATGAACTTGAAAGTTCCACAAGTGAACTCACTAAAAACATGCTTCCTTTCTATAGATTTCCCCATTTCAGTAACTCCAGCCTTCTATTTGTTCAGGCTGAAACCTTTGGAGTCATTCTTTTTCTCTCTTCATTCTTGACTTCCCTCTTTGTCTCTGCCCCCCATCTAATCTATCATTGAAATGTATTAGGTCTACCTAAAAATTATATCTAGAATCTCACCATTTCCCACTATCCATTGCTACCACCATGGTCAAAGCCATCATTATTTCCCATCTGAACCATTGTCATTACTTCCTAAATGGTTTCCTTGCTTCACCTTTTGCACTGCTATAGTCTACTCTCAACATAGCAGACAGGAACATCCTTTAAAAAATATAGGTCAAGTCATGTCATTCCCATAGTCAAAGTCTTCCATCAGATTTCCATTTCCTTCAGACAAAAAGTCAAAGTTATTATAATGATAAAATACTCATGATCTGAACAACGCTTATCTCTGTGATTCCAACCACCACTGGCTTCCCTGTTATTCAGAGATGCACTAGCCAAATTCCTGTCTCAAGAACCTTATATTTGCTATTCCCTTACTTGGAATGTTTTTCTTCCAGATATCCACCTAGTGCACTGTTTCACCTCTTTCAGGTGTTTGCTTAAATGATATATGCTCAGTAAAGTTTTCCCTGAACACCATATTTCAAATTGCAACCCATTTCCCAAACTCTCATCCTTCTTTCCTACTTCATCACTATCTATCATACTACTCATTGTACTTATTCATTTCCTTAACTTTTGTCCCCTTTCCTTTTCAAGAGGATGAACGTGATATAAAGTCATGTTTTCTTCTTCTTTTTTGTTTACTGATGTACTAATACTCAGTTCCTAGAACAGTGTCTGGCATACAGAAGGTACTCAATAGATATTCTAAAATTAATCAGTGAATGTATATAGAGAGTTAGGCTGGAGTTAAATCGCACTAGCAAGGTTGACATATCCATTAAGTACAATAGTCACCATGCCTAGGACCCCGTGACACCTTTAAAGATCATGAAAATGTTTTACCTTATTTTAAAATCAGAAGAAAAAAAGAATATAATAATAATAAATATATAACATTAGTCTTTATACAAATGCAACCACAAAAGGTAATTTTTCTCATATTCTTAGGGAGGAAGGCAAAAATGCCCAGGGCCTATGAAAGTCATGATGTGCTCTTGCATCCTAAGTTTTATAGGCTTAGTTAAGGAATTGAACTTTAGAATAAAAACGAACTAGCAAAGGTTATAAGAGAATAGCACAATGATTAGGTTTTCATTTTTTTATTTATTTTTATTTTTTGGGATCCAGCAGAATTGGTTCTATGTTTTTAATAGTTTATTGTGAAATTGGTTTCCATATACCACCCAGTGCTCATCCCCACAAGTGCCCTCCTCCATGTCCATCACCCCCCTACCCCTCACCCCTAACCCCATCAGCCCTCAGTTTGTTCTCGGCATTCAAGAGTCTCACGTGGTTTGCCTCCCTCCCTCTCCGCAACTAGCTTTCCCCTTCTTCTCCCCCATGGTCCTCCGTTAAGTTCCTCCTAATCTTCCTATACGTGCAAACATATGGTATCTGTCCTTCTCTGCGTGACTTATTTCACTCAGCATAACACCCTCAAGCTCCATCCTTGTTGCTACACATGGCCAGATTTCAAGAAGATGTGGTTTATTTATACAATAGAATACTACATGGCAATGAGAAAGGTTTTCATTTTTAAAATATCTCTTTTATGGACATGAAAAGGATAGATTGAAGGAAAGGCCAGAATAAGTTAAGAAACCTGTTAAGAAACTCTTCCAGTGATCCAGGTAAGAGATGATGACAGACTGAAATATAATNAGGTAGCATAAATAGGGTCTTTCAATGACTTATCATTGTGAATAAGCTAAAATCTAAACTCATCACAAGACCCTGAATGGTCTGGGCTCTGCGTGCCTTCAACTTCATCTTGTATTGCTCTCCCCCTCACCTACCATGATCCAGCCACAATGGCCTGCTTTCAATTTCTTTTATTTTTTAATGTTTATTTATTTTTGAGAGAGAGAGACAGAGAGACAGAAAGACAGAGCATAAGCAGGAGAGGAGCAGAGAGAAAGGGAGACACAGAATTCTTAGCAGACTGTCAGCACAGAGCCCAACACAGGGCTCAAACCCACAAACGGTGAGATCATGACCTGATCTGAAGTCAGACGCTTAACCCACTGAGTCACCCAGTCATCGGCCTTTTTTCAAATTTTTAAATGCACAAATATTTTTCTGGCTTCAGGGCTTTTGCCCATTTTTGCTCTCTGTGTGCTGCTTTTTCCTCACTTTTCTTCTGACTAAAAATTTCTCAAACTTTAGGTCTCAATTCGTCACTTCCTTAGAGACATTATGTAAGCACTCACACCCTTTCCTTCATAGCACTTCCCAAAATTTGCTTGTTAGTTTATTTATAATCTACATACCTCAACTAGAATGTAAGCTCCAAGAGGCAGAGACACACTAGGCAAATGTCTGGAAGGTGATAGGCACTCAAAGATCATGAATGAATGGATGACTTGATGACATTTCGTTTGTTTCCAGTTTTTGGCTAATTCAAATAATGACTCTTTGAGTGGAAATGAAAGACCAAAAGTGACAAAGACAAGAAGGGAACAGGGGAAATCTCCAGAAATAAGTAATAAACAAGTAATAAAGTGGCAAAAAAATGCATATCTGTCAATAATGCAAATCAATAGTTTGCATTCAGGATGCAAATGGACTGAATACTCTAATAAAAAGACATACAGTGTCAGAATGGATAAGAACAAAACCATCTATATATTGCCTACAAGAGAGTCATTTTAGACTTCAAGACACCTGCAGATTGAGAGTGAGGAGAGAGAGAAGTATTTATCATGCAAACGGATGTCAAAAGAATGCCAGAGTAACCATTCTTATATCAGACAAACTAGATTTTAAATAAAAGACTGTAATAAGAGATGAAAAAGGGCACTATATCATAATAAAAGTTATAATCTAACAAGGAGATCCAACAATTGTAAATATTTATGCATCAACAAACATAAAGAAACTCATGGATAATAATACAAAGATAGTGGGACTTTAACATCCCACTTACAACAATGGGCAGATCATCTAAGCAGAAAATCCACAAGGAAACAATGGCTTTGAATCACTGGACCAGATGGACATAACAGATATATTGAAAACATTCCATCCTAAAACATCAGAATACACATTCTTCTCAAGTGCAAATGGGAAAATCTCCAGAATAGATGACATACTAGGTCGTAAATCAAGCTCAATAAGTACAAAAAGATTGAGATCATACCATGCATCTTTTCTGACCACAATGCTATGAAACTTGAAGTCAAACACAAGGAAAAATTTGGAAAGCCCACAAATACATGGAGGTTAAACACATTACTAAATAATGAGTGGGTCAACCAGGAAATTAAAGAAGAAGTAAAAAAAAAAAAAACCCACGAAAAACGTGAAAATGCTTCCATAATTTGGCTATTGTAAATAACACTGTTATAAGCTTAGGGGGTGTATGTATCCCTTTGAATTAATGTTTCTGTATTTTTTTTTTTTGTAAATACCCAGTAATGTAATCACTGGATAGAAGGATAGTTCTATTTTCAACTTTTTGAAAAACTTCCATCCTGTTTTCTACAGTGGCTACACCAGTTTGCATTCCCACCAACAGTGAAAGAGAGTTCCTTTTTCTCTACCTCCTCACCAACTTGTTTTCTTGTATTTTTTATTTTTGATTTTAGCCATTCTGATGGGTGTGAGGTGATATCTCACTATCTATCAAATTATAGTTTTGATTTTCATTTCCCTGATGATAGTAATGTTGAGTGTCTTTTCATATGTCTGTTGACCATCTCACTCATATGAGGAATTTAAGAAACAAAACAAATGGGCAAGGGAAGAAGAGAGGGAAGGAGAGAGAGATAAACAAAAGAAACAGACTCCTTACTATAGAGAACAAAAGGATGGTTATCAAAGGGAAAGTGAGTAGGGGAGTGCGTGAAATAGATGATGGGGATTAGGGAGTACACTTGTTGAGATGAGCACTGGGTGATGTATGGGATTGTTGAATCACTATGTTGTACACCTGGAACAAATATAACACTGCATGTTAACTATACTGGAAGTAACATAAAAAATAGGCCATCATGAACCCTCCTGAATCAAATATTAAAATGAAGTACCAGCAAAGAAATAGAATGTATAAAGAAGAATCAAATTGAAAATTTAGAATCTAAAGATATGATAACCAAAAAGTCTAAAATCCACAAGACCTCACTATCTGGATTCAACAACAGAATAGATATGTTAGAAGAAGTTGGTGAACGTTAAGTTAGGCCAGTAGAATTGTCCAACTTGAACAGCAAGAGGAAAAACAGATTAAGAAAATGAACAAAGTCTCAGGGAACTGGGTGACAGCAAAATGTCTCAACTTTATATAATCAAAGTCTCAGAAGGACTGGAAAAATATGATGTTGCTGAAAGAGTATTCGAAGAAAGAATGGCTGAAAATGTCTCGAATTTGGCAAATTATCTGACATAAATATGCAAAAAAAAGAAGCTGAATGGGGCTCTCAACAGTAAATACCAAAAAATCTAAGACCAGATACATTATAATTTACCTGATTAATACCAAAGAAAACAACCGGAAACCAAAACTAAAGAAAGTATTTGCAATAATTCCAAAAGTGAGATACTTAGGTATAAATAAATAAAAAAAAATACATGTGCAAAATCTGAATGCTAAGAACTACAAAATGCTGATGAAATTATCCAAGAAAACCTAAATAAATGGACATACTGTGCTCCATATATTAGAAAAATTGAAATAGTAAAGATGTCAATTCTCCTCAGAGATCTATAGATTCAACACAATATCAATCAAAACCCCAACGGACCTTTTTAAAGTTATAGGCAAGTTGATACTATGGGTAACAAGAATAGCTAGTCCAATTTTGAAAAAAAATGAAAGAATGGTACTGCCCAATTTTAGTGCTAAAAAGCTAAAGTAATCAAGTCAGTGTGGAATAGGTGAAAGGATACATGATACATACACATAGCTCTATAGAACCTAATAAATAGGACAGATACAGACCTACATAAATATGGCCATTTGATTTTTTATAAAGGTGCAAAGTCTCATTGAAGAAAGGACAGTCGTTTTAACAAATGTTGGAACCTCTAGTCATTGATATGCATACAAATGAACTGCAACCTGGGGCGCCTGGGTGGCTCAGTCGGTTAAGCGTCCAACTTCAGCTCAGGTCATGATCTCAAGGTCCGTGGGTTCGAGCCCCGCATCGGGCTCTGTGCTGACAGCTAGCTCAGAGCCTGGAGCCTGTTTCAGATTCTGTGTCTCCCTCTCTCTCTGACCCTCCCCTGCTGATACTGTCTGTCTGTCTCTCTCTCTCTCTCTCTCTCAGAAATAAATAAGAAACATTAGAAAACATTTTTGACAAAAAATGAACTGCAACCTAAATCTCACACTTTATATACAGACTAACTCAAAATAGATCATAGAAGCAAATGTAAAGCCTAAAACAATTAAAACTTTTAGGAAAAATAATAGATGTTTGTGAGCTGAAAGTAGGCAAAGAATTCTTAAAATCGATACCAAATCACAATCTATATAAGAAAAGTCCGATAAAATAGACTATCAGAATTAAAAACTTTTGCTCTGCTATATCTATGGTATATCATAGAGTATAGTATATGTACTATAAAGAAAAAGAAAAGGCCAGGTGACAATGGGTAGAAAATACCTACAAGTAACATATCTTATAAAGGACTTGCTCCACAGTACATATTTAAAATTTTTGTTTTTAATGTTTGTTTATTTGAGAGAGAAAGAGACAGAGCATGAGCAAGGGAGGGACAGAGAGAGAGGCAGACACAGAATCTGAAGCAGGCTCCAGGCTCTGACCTGTCGGCACAGAGCCCAGCACAGGGCTCAAACTCCCAAACCATGAGATCATGACCTGAGCTGAAGTCGTTGGAAGCTTAACCTACTGAGCCACCCAGGCGCCCCATCCACAGTGTATATTTTTAAAGCTCTGAAACTCAACAGCAAGGAAATAACTAAATTAAAAGATGGGCAAAGAACCTGTACAGACACGTCACCAAAGAAGTTATAGCAAATAAGTGCACAAAAAGATGTTTAACATCATTTGCTATCAGATAAATGCAAATTAACACCACAATGTGATATCGAAACACACTTATTAGACCAGCTGAAGTAAAAAATAGTTATAATATCAAATGCTGGTGAGGATACAGAGAAGCTGGTTAGAGGGTTCAGGTGATGACAGCTCAAACTCCTTTACTATTTTTCCATCAGTCTTTCATCTTCTGTTTCACCTACCTGTGATCATTGTCTGGACCTATTACTTCAATAGAGGCTGTAAAATGGTGATTTTCTACATGTATTTCAACATTTCTTCTACAGTTTTCATTTCGTTTCTTGTGAAAAGAAGAACTTTCTCTCATCAAGCTAGGGCTGTTTGGTTGTCCTGAAATAGTTTGTACAAGAAAAGCAGAATAAAATGCTAAGTTATTTTTCTCTCAATTACTCATTATCAGAGTAAGAAGTTGATATCTCATTTACTTCAAATGGTATCAAGTGAGGTTTTCCTTTGGGAATGGGGGGGGATTTCTCCCTATTTCTCTTTCTGTAGTCTTAATATTTTCATGATTTTTTAATATATTCCACGTGATTCAATTACTTCTAGTTACTCTTATTTTTTGATGCTTTTGTGTACTTTTGACATGCTCCCATTCATTTTTGATGGGTTTTGCTCACTGACACAATTTAACACAATTTATCTTATTTATTCCCCATCTCAAACTTGAGATTAACTATTCTCCCCCCTCCCTGAAGAAGTACTGATACTTATTATGTAAAATAGTATTTAGAGACCTTTTGTGAATGATTTTGTAATTATTTTTATTACAGAAGAAAACTTGACTTCCCAATGTTGATTTAAGTTAGTTTTATTATGTTACTGAAACATAACCAACAGTGGAGCTATGTGTAAGTAAACGCCTTGGGTGTTTATAACTATGAAATCAAAACAATAAATAAAAGAACCACTAAATTAACAGCGTTAATGTTGGGAATTATATTGTTTTTCCAAATCTAAATTACAGTTCACAACATGAATATTACTCCACAATGATAGTATACTGAGTGCAGCTAGTCTGGTAGGCAATGGGATGACTCACTTCTCACCACTTAATTCTCACTACCAAGAAACTGCATTATGCACAGCATACATGGTGTACTACCATATAATTTACAAAGTCTGACTCCATTTCAGATCAACCACAGATGATTAAAATGGTACTATCTGGTGTCAAGGTGCTTGTAAATATAAACACAAATGTAAGTGTTGATAATGTATGACAGAGTTCCGTTATAAGGTGGTCTTCGAGATGACCCAGAATATGCTCATGCTCATTTATTTTAGATTATTTCCTTGGGAGATGATCAAGTTACAGCTAAAGACAGAAGGTTAACTTTTCATGGAAGAGGTTGATACTAGAGGGAATATACTAGGAACAAACTGTGATTCCAGAGGCGTATGAGGAAAAAGAGACAGCAATATGTGGCATCTAAATACTCCACAGCAAGACACTATTAGTTGGCCAGGATAAATGGGTGAAGTAGGAGTGAAGTGAGCAAGGCGCGAAACAAAGAAAGCTACAAATTAAAAGAGTTTATAGCACCTAATTAATATTATTGGTCTTGGTGCTAACATGAAACTGCAAAAATGCTGAACCATGGATATAAAAACACTTACTACTGAAAATAATAGCACAGCCATCCTTAACATAGCATTCAATTTACTCCTCTAAAGAAATACTGACCAAATATCTAAAGGACATATATTGAATGGTCTTCCACATTGTTGGCCAGCTGGGATTCTCACAAGTCCCTTTCTGTCTTTGTCTGGGTGCCATCTTTGACTTCTAGTGGGAGTTGACAGCAATGTTAAAGCAGGAGAATGAGATAATCAACTTCTTTGTTTTGTTATGCAAATGACCCTGTGGTGATGCAGACTTTGATGTAAAAGCTATCAAGTGGAGGGAAGAGATAATTGTAGCACAGAAATGAGTCAGGAGGCTACTGCACAGTCCCGTCGGTTGAGAACCTCAACTAACGTGAAAATGGAAGGGGGAGGCTTGTTTTGAGATATTTTTGACATTTGGTGATTTCTGATTTCAGGATTTGATGAGCGAATGACTACAGAGAAACTAGTTAGAAAGGTATGGCGGTAATCCAGGTAAGAAGAAATGTGAACCTGAATAAGGCAATGATATTAGGAACGAAATAAAAGGGATGAATTCCACAGATGTTAAGGAAGTAGAATTCTCAGAACATTCTGATGGATCAGATGACTCAAGAACGAGGGAGGAGCAAGGAAGATCCTCAGGTTTTATTTGTTTTTTTTTTTTTTAAATAGTTTATTGTCAAGTTGGTTTCCATATAACACCCAGTGCTCATCCCCACAAGTGCCCTCCTCCATGTCCGTCACCCTCCTTCCCCTCCCTGATGCCCATCAGTCCTCAGTTTGTTCTCAACATTCAAGAGTCTCTCATGGTTTGCCTCCCTCCCTGTCCCTCCCCCCATTTCCTCCCTTCTTCTCCCCCATGGTCCTCCGTTAAGTTCTTCTTAATCGTCCTATACGTGCAAACATATGATATTTGTCCTTCTCTGCCTGACTGATTTCGCTGAAGTTCCATCCATGTTGCTACACATGGCCGGGTTTCATTCTTTCTCATTGCCATGTAGTATTCCATTGTATACATAAACCACATCTTCTTGATCCATTCGTCCGTTGGTGGATGCTTGGATCCTCAGGTTTTATAAATTATCTTCCACAATTTTTCACAAAGGTGATTGATGTTAAAACCCCCACATCTTTTAGTTTTCTTCCATCAATGTCCTATTGGAATTGTTGCTGGGAGAAGACATTTCAAGTAGTATTTGCCAGAGTAGCTAGTATAGAACACATCACATACGGGGCTACACTCATAAAAATACCTTCTTCATTTAGGAGAGAACCTAAAAGTATAGCACCTACAGGGGTTGGCAAACTACCCGACACAGGCCAAATATGGAGCACTGCCTATATTTTTAATGGCTTGTGACTAAGAATGATGTTCACATTTTCAAATAGTTGAAAATAATTCAGGGGCGCCTGGTGGCTCAGTCGGTTAAGCCTCCGACCTCGGCTCAGGTCATGATCTCACGGTTCGTGGGTTTGAGTCCGGTGCCGGGCTCTGTGCTGATAGCTAGCTCAGTGACTGGAGGCTGCTTCAGATTCTGTGTCTCCTTCTCTCTCTGACCCTCCCCTGCTCACACTGTCTCTCTCTCAGAAATAAATAAAACATTAAAAATTTTTAAAAAAGAAAAAAGAAAATAGCTCAAAAAAATAATTTTTCATGACATTTTAAAATGATACACAATTCAAAAGTCTGTGTTCACAAATAAAAGTTCTACTGGCATAGAGCCATGCTCATTTGTGTACATACTATGTATAGAAGCAGTGTATGGCTGCTTTGGGACTACAACTGCAGACTTGAATATTTGTGACAGAGACCCTATAGCTCTCAAAGCCTAAAATGTTTACTACCTGGTCCTGGACAGAGAAAGTCGCTGACTCCTAGTCTACCATGAGCCAGGTACTTACTATGCTAGGGCTTTCACGTCGTGCTTTCTCTAATTTTGTCAAATCCTTTAGTGAAAATAGATAATTGAGAACGATCACATGTTTTATTTGTAAAATATTCCAATTATTTAGGCAAAGGTAATGAGTCACCTTCACTTATAATTTTAGGATCGTATCCTTTCCCTGTACACTGCTTTTCAATCCAAATGCCTACAGTACTAAAGCTATTTTTCAGAATATAAAGCCCTTTGCAAATGCAACCTTTTAGTCACATCTCATCTCTCTTTCCTCCACCCGTCACCACTGAATTTCTCACTGCTCTCCCATTTTGTGCAGACACAAGCTGAAAGTGACACACTGAAGAGATATTTAGCGTTCATTTCATTTAGGTCCCTTAGCCACCTTTCCTTTCTATGCCTTTCTCACTCTTCTTTACTTTCTTCATCGAATTGTCTACCATTATGAAATATAAAAAGAATGAAGGGAGAGAGGGAGGGAAACTGCAAAACACACAGAGGTATTTTGGGAGGTGGCATACCTCTTATCACTCTGGACCGCCTAATTGGTCAAATTCTGGAGAGTAGGGCCGATTTTTAAATGTCTTCCAGCTTGTTTTAGAGGTTCAGTGAATTGCCACTCAGTCATTGATTTTCTTCCCCCTCCCCCTCTTCCTTTCCCTTGGGAAACCTGGAAAACAGAAAATCTTCCCACGGAAACTCCTCAAGGGAGCCCCAAGGTCCAAGCTCCTTTACTTGGACTCGCCTGAGCTGCACCCTCCTCCCACCCCCTGCAAGTAAGTCCCTGGCTTCGCCAAGCACAAACCCTGCTCGGGCTTCTTGATCTCCCGATCGCGCGCGCGCGCGCGCGCGCTCTCCCTTTGGCCCCCTACCCTGCAGCAAGGGCAGCGTGACGTAATGCAACCTCAGCAAGTCGGCAGCGATATAAAGAAGGACAAGGCGGCGCGCCTCCCAGACGCAGAGTAGCTTGTGATTGGCTCGGGCTGCGGAACCTCGGAAACCCGACTGTGAGGACCTTACAGATCCACAGCTGGTGACCCCCGCAGAAATCCGGAGCGCGGTCACAATCCAACTGGCGGCAGCGGAGGCAGCAGTGGCAGCAGGTAAGGGGACTCCTGAAGAGAAAGTAGAGGGATTTGGGTCTGCTGCGCTCAGTGTCGCTCCCGTGAGGGGAGAGGCTCACACCCAGCCCTGTAGTGTAGGGCGAAGGGAACAATGGAAGTGGCGTCTAGTCCCTAAGCTTTGCCTCCCCTTCGGTCTGACAGTTTTTCTCCTCAGCTACAGCTGGTGACTGGAGGAATTGAGGGAAGTGAGTGTTTTTCCCCTCAGGCAACCTCTCCTTCCCTAGGCCGGAGCCCCTAGGGGCAAGAGCCGTCGTTTAGACCGTCGGTGGTTTAGGGTGACGGGAAAATGGCGGAAAACAAAACGGTGAATTGAAGAATGCGGCGTGCGCCTGCATTTTCTCTCGGCGACCCCCACCCCCATATTCCTTTCACTCTTGTCATTCTCCTACCTCTCTGCTCCCCACCCCGACCGCTGCTTATGGTAACCTTGGAATGCGCGAGGTATGGTGGCGTTTGCGAGGAGGTGGCACCTAATCGGGCATTTTAGGGGGTAGGGAGCAGTCAGAGCCTGGGGCGGGGGGGGGGGGTTGTGCGGCAGTTGTCGCCTCCGTTAAAACACCACCATTTTGGTTCCCAGCCGTCTCCCATGTAGCGGGGCAGAGAGAGCAGGAGGAGGATGAGGGCTTGGGCAGCACCGCGTGGGTAGCAGCGGTGGCGACCGCTGCACCAAGTGAGAGGAGGGAGGAGGGGAATGGGTATTCTTGTGTCTTCGCCTTCTGTCTTTTCAAGGAGAAGGCTCTCTTGTTTGACTTAAGATCCAGTCAGATGGGTAATATATAAGAGGGCACGTGTGTGCGTTCTGCTCGAAATGATTGAAACTTGGCATGGTCATGGGAAGGGAGACTTATGCGGGAAGCGGGTTGCGTCCAAAGCTGCAATACTGCTACTTGCCAGAGCTCCTTTGTCTCCTATCTCTGCAAATACTACTTTCACATTCTCTTGCTCTGCTACCTTAGGATTTCTCTTCTACCTCTCACCCTGTTTACATCATCAAGAAGCTAGGTCCTGAATGAGCTGTTTGGAGGAGACAGATGAGAGTAAAATGGTTTTTTGTTGTTTGTTTTGTGATTTCTGCTCCCCGTACATCGACAGAAACATGTTTACTTGAAGCGTACTTAGTGATTACCTCCATTCAATCAGGATGTGAGATACACTCTTGAGAATACTGAGAAGCCCAGCTATCTATTGGCTATTGAATACTTAACACATTGCTGTTCTCATACCTCATTTATTATTGATCTTATTTCAACTTCCTATATGGGAAAAGGTGCTCCAATTTCTTTATTATTGGGTATTCATACAGGGTAATACTTCCCACAGTCGTTGCACTATGTGTTAAAATGTTTACACTTCTTTAAGCGCTAGTGCAGATTTTTCTCTATCAATTTGGCAAGGATAAAGCTTGCCCTTGGTTGGTTCTCTTTCACTTTACAAAATAAGGTGTAGCTAGTGATTTTTTAAGAGAAGATTTTGGTTTAATGAAGTGGTCGAATTCCAATTGTAATAATGTTGCTAATATCGTAGTAGGTACTTATGTCTGTTGGAATCCCTCTGGACGCTTTTTACATGAACAGATAGATTTGGGCATTTGAGTTGTTCTCAACCTAACCCTGCACGTTAAAGTGTAAAGAAAATTCTTAAATTGTGTAAGAGATTTGGTTTAAAATGTCTAATTTTGAATGTATTTTTACAATAGGTAAAAAGAACGTTTTTCCAAAGAAAATAACATAGTTCAGAAGGAAAAAATAACAAAAACCATTGCTGCAGATTTTATTTTACAATATGTAAGGAAATCTACAGTGTCTTCAAGACAGTCCTGTTAAGGTGACTAACAAATTAATCTTTTATCGTATTTAATAATTAAACAATATTAAGTGTTTAAAACATTTTAAAGCATTTGTAGTTGTTCTATTGGTTATGTGATAAAGAAAGAAATTGCTCTAAAGTTGATATAGTGCACGATTTTAAATGTTAAAAATAAGTCCTTATGGCACTTTGATTTATCTCTGTGAACATACGGGTAGTTTATCATGAACTCTCTTGGCCTCTGATGACTTCATTTTGGAGACAAAACAATGTGATATTTGAAAAATACAGCCAAGAGTTTCTAAAAATTCGTAATTTTGTTCATACATAAAGTAATTTTGTCCAATCATTTGATACACAGAAATGACACCTACTACTATAGGATTTTTATATGCACGATTCAAATGTCATACTCTTCTGCCTCCTATACAACTACAGAACTTTAAGGCAAGGCAAGAAATCTTAGTGATCTCCTTACTTAAGTTTAGATTAAGTTGCTTTACACGGCAGCTTTCTAAAACTTTAATGATAATCTCATCTTTTGTGCGGTATAGCCTAATTTATTAAACACTCCTAAATAAAAATGAGACAAATGTTTTCTAAAATTGACAGATTGCTTTGGTTGATATACCTAGAATCTTATGTTTGAATGAGAAATGCACCTATGTAATTGTAAGAAATATGTTTAATGACAGCATCTGACTTTAGGTTCCATACTGTCTGGTGATCTTAAATATAGGATACGTCACTTGAAGTGAAATAGATTGAATCTTTGCTTTTAAAACTAGCTTGAAGCTAGCATGACTTTATTAACCATTAAGGAAAAAAATAAGTTGTACAATTACAAGTAAACGATATTCTGAAAGCAACAATTTGCTAAATGTTTGTATGTGATCTTATCTCTACCATATTTAGGAAACAGTCATGTTTCATGAGTCCTCAAAACTATGTGACAAGAGAATGTAGTACAGTGAGGCCAGAAGTCCTTACTGGCTCAAAGAACTCCAGGGAAACTGGGATAGAACATTTTACATTATAAGTAGAACCCCCGGGAGCCAGAGGTGCAACACAAGTTTATCTGCAGAGCTCCGCTACAGGGCTGATCTGGGTCTGGAAGAAATGGATGAGAACCACTGGATGAAATTCACTAATACTAGACACCTGAGTCCTCTAGTAATGTATAAATATCCCAACTATTGTCTGTTGTCATCTTGTTCTTTTTCTTCTTTTATAACCTACATTTTAACTGGAATGTCAGTGCTACAGCTTTGTTCTTTTGCTTGCTTCTATCATTTCCCCTGTGGCTCCTCACTCTTACTGTGTCTTATTCTCCATTATCTGTGATTTATTTCATTTCACTTAGCTCTTCTTTTACATATGCTTTTCACATAAAGCATCTAGTCTGTAATCTCGAGGTTTTGGGTTGTTTTCTTCTCTTTCATAATGAGACTTGCATACTTGGTTCTGAGGCATACTTTCCATTGCATTTTTTTTTTCCCTCAGAACAACTGACTTTGACCTAAATGTATTTAAACTATTTTAAAACCGTTTCTTTTACAGAGATTTGTGAATGAACTTTGCTAAGTATGGATTCAGGAGGTGGAAGTCTCGGATTGCACACATCAGACTGTAGAATGGCCCATACCATGATTATGCAGGATTTTGGTAAAGCATTTTCTTTGTTGTATTTTTCTTTCTTTTTTTTTTAAATCAGTTTTTTAATATCAAAACTGTTGAGGAAGGGGAGAATTTATGAAAAGTTGTTCTTTTGCTAGGAAAGTATATTTGTAGGGCTCATTTTCCTAAAGAAAAGCTATGTGTCAGTAGTCTACTTAAAAATCATTCTTAAAATTTTGTGGGAAGGCTGAATTAAGGAAACTTGGAATATAGTAGTAATGTGGCATGGACAATGAAAAAATTCAGCTTACATAATTAACCACATAAGTTCTTGAATATAGGAAATATTAAATTAGTTTTCTAAAATACATTTTAAATTGCTTTGTTAATAAAACTTTAGTCATTTCAAAGAAGTTAGATGCTTATATAGTAATTTCAGTCATTTCAAAGAAGTTAGATGCTTACATAGTGATATAAAAAAATCATGCATTAGGTGATTAATTATATTTTGATGCAATATCTTCAGAAAGTTGTTTCTAATAGCATTACTTTTTCCTCTTTTTTTTAAAAAAGAAAAGATTCTATGCTTTTGTGGTCAAGTTTTTCAGTAGCCTCTTAACAGTGTTATTTTCATAAAGATGTTAAAACTCTATAACAGCCAACAGTGAATTTGGGAAGGGTCGATCTGAATTATAGAAGAGATTGAGGTATCTGAAATATTAGAGGCAGGGATAGGATGGTGGAGTGAGAGTAGAAAAAACAAATAGTAAATAGGGATAAACAAAAAACACAAGGTATTGTGGAATTGTCAAAGAGGATATTAGGGATGGAGGATTACAACTAGTGATACTTTTCTCAAATAAGAAAATGTTACTACTGTTTTCACATTAATGTGGTTGAATATGTTATTTTACCCCCTGTTGTATAGCCTACAGTGATAAGAATCAGAAGAACTGTATTCTAGTCTCGGTAGTCCTATTAACTATCCGTGTAAACTTGAGCAAATTACTTAATTTAGATTTGTGAGGGGATTGGACTAGATAACATTTAAGGTCCTCTCCAGTTCTATGATTTCATGACACTTCTGTCTGATGAATAAAGATCAAGATTGAATATGGTAGAAATCGAGATGACTATGTAGTTAATTGATGAAGTAGAAAGCAATCAGTGATTCATTCTGCTAAATGAATCAGAAGTCCATTGTATTGATTAGGAATTACTTAGAAGTGATTTGGGGTGAAAAAAGTACAAGAATGAATTTTACAAGAAGGACAAAGAATTCAAAAGTTAAGTTTTAACAGCAAATGTTGTGAATTCATTGCTTGGAGGTAGTTTTTAAAATACTGGACACTTGAACTTCAGTATGGTAAATAAGTTTTGGTTGAAACGTCGCCTTTAACTTTTTGCCTTTGAAAAATATGATATCTTATGTGGCGCCTGGGTGGCTGAGTCAGTTGTGTCCGACTTCAGCTCAAGTCATGATCACGTGGTCCATGAGTTTGAGCTCCGCGTCAGGCTCTGTGCTGACAGCTGGGAGCCCGGAGCCTGGAACCCGCTTCAGATTCTGTATCCTTCTCTCTCTGCCCCTCTTCCACTTGCACTCTGTCTCTCTCTCAAAAATAAACATTAAAAAATTAAAAATAAGATATCTTAGAAATGGAAAAATAAATACAGTATTTTCTCCATATGATACAAAATTTAACATCCCCTGTAGCATTTGGTGAATTGAATTGCCAGACGCCCTTCACTCCTGAAGTTGCCTGTTAGCAAGTAAAGCCTGATTCCTATCAAAAATTGAAAATAGCATCCATTTAGTGCTGGTGAATATTTCCTTGATGCTCCTCTTACCTTTTTTTTCCTTCTTCCTCTTCAGTGTTTTAAGGTTTAGTTAATCCCTTATTACATCTGATACTTTACTTCCTTTTAGTTGCTAGGGAAGTAGAATAAACATATTGAAATACATTATGTACATCCTTTTTTCTTGTTTTTATTGAGATAAATATTCATATACCATACAATCCACCCATTTTAAAGAATACAATTCAGTGGTTTTATTATACTCACAGAGTTGTACAAACATCACCACTACCTAATTTTAGAACATTTTGTCCTTGGAAAAATAAAACCTAATACTCATTAGCAGTCACCCCCTACCCTGCTCCAGACCTAGGCAATCACTAATAGTTCTATGGATTTACCTATTGTAGACATTCCGTATTAATGGAATCATACCATATGTGGCCTTTTGTGTCTGGCTTCTTTCACTTAGTGTAGTTTTTCAAGTTTCATTGATGTTGTAGCCTGTATCAGTTTCTCTTTAAATTTCTGCCAACGTAGAAACTATGCCAATATATTTATTTACACACATTCCCACTCTTGGCAACTGCTAATCTGTTGTCTATCTCTGTAGTTTATAATTTTGAGAATGTTACATTAATGATTCCATTTATACATTATATAGTATCATAACCTTTAGTAGTTGGCATTAATTTTCTGGAGATTCATTCAGGTGTTGAATGTATCAATAGTCTGTCCCTTTTTTTTTTTTTTTTTTTTGCTGAGTAGTATTCCATGATAGAGATGTGCCAGATTTGGTTTTACCATTTATCTGCTGGAAGCACAATTGGGTTGCTTTCATTTTTTTTGTTACTATGTGTCATAGCCACAATGACCTGTTATGGATTTTTATCTATAGCGTTTTTTTGTGTAGACACATATTTTAATATCTCTGGGGAAAATGCCCTAGAGTGTAAATGTTGGGTTGTATGGTAAATACATGGTCAGTTTTTTAAGAAACTGCCATATATTTTTCAGAGTGGTTACTACCATTTTACATTTCTGCCAGTAGCATATGAGAGATCATTTCTTTGTATCCTCACTAACCTGTGGTGTTATTGTTCATTTATGTTAGCTGTTCTAATGTAGTGATATCTCATTGTGGTTTTTATGTTTTACATGAAAATAAAGTGCATTATTTTTAAGTTCTTAATTTAGATTTTACTAACATTACTTTCACTTACCCCCACCCCAATTCGTGGTTGATGTTTTGTGTTTTTGTTTTTGTTTTGTTAATGTAAGCTCTACACACAATGTGGGACTTGAACTCACAACCCCAAGATCAAGAGTCACCTGCTTTGCCAACTGAGCCAGCCAGATGCCCCTGGTGATGGGTTTTATTGCAGTTAAATTGTCAGTGAATTTTTAAGATGATAGTTTGGCAAGGACGATTTCATATTTTGAAAATGTTTTATGTCATCTGACATAATTAAATATATTATAGTACTTTTAATTAATAAAATAACTTTACTTTTTTTGGATAATTGTTTGTATTATAGTGGCTGGAATGGCTGGTACTGCGCATATCGATGGAGACCATATTGTTGTTTCAGTTCCTGAGGCTGTATTAGTTTCTGATGTTGTCACAGATGATGGGATAACTCTTGATCATGGCCTTGCAGCTGAAGTTGTCCATGGACCTGATATCATCACTGAGACTGATGTAGTAACAGAAGGGGTAATTGTTCCTGAAGCTGTACTTGAAGCTGATGTTGCTATTGAAGAAGATTTAGAGGAAGATGATAGTGATCATATCTTAACTTCTGAGCTAATTACAGAAACCGTTAGAGTACCTGAGCAGGTTTTTGTGGCTGACCTTGTTACTGGTCCTGATGGACACTTGGAACATGTGGTCCAAGATTGTGTTTCAGGAGTTGACTCTCCCACAATGGTATCAGAGGAGGTTCTTGTAACTAATTCGGATACAGAAACTGTGATTCAAGCAGCTGGTGGTGTTCCTGGTTCTTCAGTTACTATTAAAACCGAAGATGATGATGATGATGATGATGATGATGATGATGATGATGATGTCAAGAGCACTTCTGAAGACTACTTAATGATATCTTGTAAGTGAAACAAAATTACATAATTACTTGGGAGATTGATTTATATATAACCTGGAAAGGTTTTCTGGGATGGAGGATCTATTCAATAAAAGACACGAGGATAATTTTTTTTTGCAAAATATTTTTCTTCAAAGCTGTGTTGTTGAGGTGCTTTTTGAACTTGTCCATATTTTTAATTTACTCAATGAAAGTTCATACCACAATTAGGTAAATTAATGTAATTTATTAATATATTAGAACAGAAAGGAAGGTTCAACCAGAACATTAACTGATAAATTTTTAATGGTAAATATGTACATTTCAAAATGGGAAGTTTATTTTATGCAGCCATCGCTTGCTTTTTAATGTGGTAGGTACTGGAGTTGTCAGTGGAATTTTGCTTAGGAATTTAAGTATAATATATTAAGAAATGTGTAATTATTTTTTTATCAAATACTTGAAAAGGAAATCTTAAACTCAGATTGTATTCTGCAATTCTCCCTGTGTTTATTTTCTGTTTGTCTAAATATGTGTGTGTATATTTTGTGTGAAAAATACTTTAATGTATTTATTTCAGATTGCTTTATGATGTCTTTAAAACATTCTTTCTGAAGGAGGAAGATAGTAATATCTTGTTCTCATTTTAAGTGGTGGGTTTGCCTGAACAGTAACAGTAATAAAAATCTCATGATGAGCTATTGATGGAGCATGAGGAAGAAGTGGGTCTGTTCTTTATAAAATTTGAAGGGATCATGCTGGAAGTAATAAAAATTAGATAAACTTCACTTTTTCATGGTGGATTTTTCTTTTCTTTTTAAAATAAAAAGGATTGGTTGGGAAGGGCATCAACAGGTAGAGTAATGTGTATGTGTGTATAAAGTGATTGTATGTTATATGTATCAGTGAATTTAAAACTAAAAACAAATTATATTTAATTTGTAAATATGATTCTGAAGTATAGCATGTTAAGTTTTTTTTCCTCTACAATCACTTTTGAAGGTGAATATTTACATTGTGTTTAAGGGAATGATTTAAGCCCCTAAAAGACTGTCTGTGCAAATTGTTATTACATCTTTCTAAATTGATGTCAATTACTAAGGCAATTCCATATGTATATCAACCTGATGTTAAAAAAAAAAAAAAAAACAACTATGGTTATGATTATATAAAATCGTGTGACAAAAGTTGGTAGCCTTTCTGGTACCAAAATAATATTGTGCCTTTAAAAGAGTACTTGTCAGTGTGACTGGGTGGCTCAGTCAGTTAAGTGCGGACTCTTGATTTTGGCTCAAGTCATGATCTCACAGTTCATAAGATCGAGTCCCATGGTGGGCTCTGCACCAGCACAGAGTCTGCTTAGGATTCTCTCTCTCTCTCTCTGTCTCTCTCTCTCTCTCTGTTCCTCCACCACTCTCTTTCTCTCTCTCTCCAAATAAATAACTAAACATTTTAAAAAAGAGTACTTGTCAAGTTGAACTCTTTAATATTAAAGTAGTTTAAAATTTAGACATTATATGTTTTGTGAATTGTCACACCTTAACATATCTTTTGTGATTTGATTCTGTAAAAGTTTTTTTCTGAAAGAGTTTCTAGAAAACTTAATTCACAGTCTTTGTCTTTATATCCACATATGTCAAATAAAAAGGACTTTTATCTTTCTACTCTAATAGTAGTAGACTGAAGATTATAAAGAATGTTGTATTGCTCAAATACTGGGACTGCTGCAGGATCATTTTAGGGGAAAATTAGACTGAAAATTAATTAACTCCTTAATAGTTAGTAAAGACAGCAACAAAAACAGAAAAACTTAAGCAGTTTTTTATTGTGGAAAATGGAATGTACAAAAATTAAATTTTTTTCTATCATCCATTTTCCTACCACCCAGATCTTTGACCATTTTTATAATAATATTATACTCAAATTGGAACTAGTTACTTTTCCTTACCATTTTCATTCATTGTATTTTATTCTCTTTTGATTCAATTTTCCCCTTTTTTCCCCTTCATCTCTTAATCTTCACTTCATTTTCTTTACCTCTTGGTTTCTCTTGGCCATTGAATCTTACAGTAGTGAAGAGAATAAATTGCCTTACGGCCTCAGTGTTAATTTAAAAAGTCCTCTTCTCTGTTTTTCTTTCCAAGATAGAGATTTGCAAAATATCTAAGAGATAAGTTGAGGATTTAAAACAGACCTTTGTCTTATTCCTGGCCCTTTAATATTCCTATAAGGAACTCTTATCATAGGTAAGTTTTAGAGGTAGGGAATTTGTTTTCTTTCATGTCTGAGGTACATCTGAACTTTTTCCCCTTTCAGGCCAAACGTCACAAATTGTTTATCTTAGCAGATGGTTAGGCTCTCCCACTTAGGCTAAGTAACCCGTAAAGTAATGTAGAGTAACCATATCTAAAATTATCCTAGCTGTGCTTTTTAAAAATAACTGACATCCATAAGATCTTTATAAAAGCTTTATTGGAAGAGGGAAGTTCCATTAAATAATGAACCAATATAATGCCTTCAAATTGTTTTTTTTTTACCTATAAAATCAGTTTACAGCAAAACCTTGGATTGCAAGTAACTTGTTTTGTAAGTGTTCCGCAAGACAAGCAAACATTTCTAATAAATTTTAACTTGATAAACAACCAGTGTCTTGCGATATGAGTAGTACGTGATGCCGCACATCACATGATCTCAATTGAGCCAATGGTTCTTGAAATTCGCTTTGATGTAAGAGTGCTTTGGATTACAAGCATGTTTCTGGCACGAATTATGATCCCAAACCAAGGTTTTACTGTATATTTCTTTTGGGAACACAATCTTGTAAAAAGCAAAATGTCTTGGTACGATCATTATGGGAGATGTCATCAAATCTCACCAATTTCAAGGGTAAAAAAGAAAAGGTAGCACCTTTGTATTTTTTTAACATAACAACTTTATTAAGATATGATTCACTTGCCATAAAATTCACCATTTAAGTTGTGCAGTGGTTTTTAGTATATTCCACAGCAATGTATAAACATCACCACAATCAATTTTAGAATTTTTTTCTTTGCTCTAGAAAGAAACCCCATGCCCTTTAGCAGTCACCCTTCTGCCACATACCACTCCCCCTCCTCTGGCAACCAGCAATCCCATTTCTGTCTCTATAGATTTGCCTATTCTTAACATGTCATATAAAGGAAGTCATGTAATTTGTGGCCTTTTGTATCTGGCTTCTTTCATTTAGTATAATATTTCAAGGATCATTCATATTGTAGCATGTTTCAGTATTTTATTCCTTTTCATTACTAATATTTAATTATAAGAATAAACATTTTATTTAGCTATCAGTTGATAGACATATGATATTTCTACCTTTTGGTTATTATGAATAATGTTGCTCTGAAGATTCATGTATAAGATTTTGTGCGGGCATGCTTTCGGATTTCTTGGGCATACACTTGGGAGTGGACCACCTTTGCAATCTTAGTAACTTTTGTTTGTTTTAGTGCTGTGAAATACAAATTATTTACATATTCCCTGACCTCATCTCTGTAGTACATCAATATATTCTATACTGATAATAACATATCCATGATATAATTTTGGTAAATGTAACATAAAAGGAGTGCAGTAAAAAGCCTACTTAGTTTTTAAAAGGAATGCTATATTGAATTTTTAATCAAATTGTGCTATTGAGCTATATAAAAGAATATCAAACATTAACAAACTTGTCAACAATGCATCTTACTATTTTATGTTACATTTAGCACCAGTAGAATTCTGTGATGTGTATAATATTACTTGCTATTACTGTCTGGAATGTCTGGTGGGTTAAAAAAACAACACTGTGGGACTTGGATATTGCAGGCCTTATAAGCAAAAAGGTTAAGCCTTAATTTGGAGTATTTTTAGTATTATTTGCATTAAGAGTCTTTGAGGATCCATTTCTAAAATCACTTGATCCCCCATTAAATATTTGTTGCCTAAGTACCTTCTTTTTTTAAAATAGTTTATTGTCAAGTTTTTCCATATAACACCCAGTGCTCATCCTCACAAGTGCCCTCCTCCATCCCCATCACCCCCCTTCCCCTCCCCCCATCCCCATCTGCCCTCAGTTTTGTTCTCAGCATTCAAGAGTCTCTCATGGTTTGCCTCCCTCCCTCTCCCCAACTATTTTTCCCCTACTCCCCCATGGCAGCAAGGAAGCAGCGACCTGCGGGCCTATGTACTTTCTATACAAAGAATATAGAATAGGGGCACCTGGGGGGCTCAGTATGTTGAGTGTCTGACTTCGGCTCAGGTCATGATCTCACGGCTCCTGTGTTCGAGCTCCATGTCGGGCTCTGTGCTGACAGCTAGCTCAGAGCTTAGAGCTTGCTTCAGATTCTGTGTCTCCCTCTTTCTCTGACCCTCCCTTGCTCATGCTGTCTCTCTCTCTCAGAAATAAGTAAAAAAAAAAAAAAA
>NW_027532178.1:28749-32473 GCF_008692635.1 Crocuta crocuta | reverse complement strand
ATAAATCTTGGTGAAGTTGATGGCTGATCTCTTAAAACTGCACACTAACGTTTTGATAACTTTATCATCTTCTATAATCTTAAAACTCAAAACAAGTTTGGTTACTCAATACATTTCAAAGTTATTCATTCTGAGGAATCTAAGTAGAAAATAATGGATACATTAAATCATGGATGACCTTAAGATATAAATGGGATCAGGATAGCAACAGTTACTTCAATACTTAAAGGAAAACTTATGGTACAAAACTACTGAGAAGTGACCCAAAAAATGTGTATTTCATTTCATGAGCTTTAATTTCTTGAATTGTAGTTTGAATTCCATTTGTTCCAGAAGTAACTATGATCACTTTAAACCATTGAATGATAATAAAGCAGTATTGATTAAATGAGAGTATTTTCAGTACTTCATTAATTTACTATAAGTTATTCCAACTTAAGAAATTCATATTTTGGACACTTTTTGAGTTTTTTTGGTATCCTGTGTGTTTACTTTCAGGAATGAGAAAACATTTTCTGAAAGCTTACCTTGCCTCTATTAATTTTCATCTGTGATGTCATTGTTTATTCAACATTTATTTATTTACTTATTTATTTATTTCACAAATAGTTTATTGTCAAGTTGGTTTCCATATAACACCCAGTGCTCATCCCCACAAGTGCCCTCCTCCATGCACATCTTCCCCTCTTCCTCACACCCATCAGTCTTCAGTTTGTTCTCAGCATAATTTAAAAAAGTAGCTATTAAATCGATATTATCAGATATTTCATCTTTTTTTCTTTCATTTTAATCTGTCTTATTGTAAAAAAAAATTGCCAGAAAGTGCAGTAATAGGATTAGGGTCTATGCTGGAATGAAGATATTTACTCTGTTTATTTTGATCATTTAGGTCCTTTCTTTCATAGAAAAAGTTTTTGAACTCTTAAATAGTATGGAATCATTTGTATTTAATCACAAAGTTAAAGTAGATTTGCATTGGAAAAAGAATTTCTGAAATTTGTTTTCCACCATTTTGAAAGGCCAAAAGAATATTTTTCAATTTGTATGTATCACATTGAAAATGGAGGTAAGGGATATCTAGACTTTGACCTATTGCATACTAAGTTTTCTAGGCTCTGTGAAGGAATTGAACTTTAGNGGGCCTCTAGACTTTAACCCATTTAAATATTCTTAAAATTCTTTTATTATTTTATTTAAAAAATTTTAATGTTTATTTTTAAGATACAGAGAGAGATAGAGCATGAGTGGGAGTGGGGCAGAGAGAGAGGGAGACACAGAATCTGAAACAGGCTCCAGGCTCTGAGCTGTCAGCACAGATCTGACACGGGGCTNTGATGGTATAATATGTATAAGAGGAAGGAGCAGATTTTCAATTAGATTACATTTCAATTTTTATAAGTACAGCATTGAAATAAAAATAGTAGGCATATAATATTTGAGGGAATATACGTTTAGTACTTATGGTTAAAGTACAAAATTTGTTAACATACTTATTGCATGGTTTGTGCATAGTATTCATGTGAAAATAAGTGTTATTCTTAAAGACTGTAGACAACCAAAATTTTATGTATACTTAAATGTATAATACTGTCAAATACTGTTGCTTTACCTTTCTATATGATTTTGAAGTCTAGCATATGTTAGTAAATATAGAAGTATACAACATTTCTGGTTTGAAGCTGTCATTCATTGACTCAACAGAAATGAAGAGTATTAAGATATTGCTTTTATAATTTCTGAAAAGCCTTTTTAAAAAATCATTCAGGTGCTGTTTCATCTTTTTTTTTTAATTCTGAATTCCATATGCTGATTGGTTTTAGAANTATTTTGTAGTAACAATCATGTAGTATATCTGATCTTATATATTGTTTTTTCATGAAACATACAACTTTCAGGAGTTGCATAATAGGTCATAAAGTGAGTATATTGGTTAGGTGTACAACACATTTTGTTATGCTCTTAGGACATCCANTGCGAGCGAGGGAGGGGCAGAGAGAGAGGGAGACACAGAATCCTAAGCAGGTTTCAGGTTCTGAGCTGTCAACACAGAGCCTGGGTCTCAAACCCATGAGCTATGAGATCATGACCTGAGCCAAAGTTGTAGGCTTAACAACTGAGCCACCCAGGCACCCCAGTGCAGATTGTGATATTGGCTTCTTTGGGACAGAATATTAAAAAATTGTACGGGAATAAGCAGGAATGCAGAAAATGTCATTCTTGGATTCTTTCAACATAAGTAGAATGTTATGGTTTGGATTATCAAAACAAATGAGTGGAGAGGTTTTGATTTAGAGTAGGAAGTTATAATAAGAATTTTAAAACAGGCTTAGAGACAGGCTGCTTGGGTTTTAATCCCAGTTCTGCAATTTAGCTGAGTGGTTATTGTTGAGTTACTTAACCTCCTGCCTCAGTTTCCTCATCCATGAAATGGCCATGATGATAGTAACTACCTCATAAGGCTATTGTGAGAATTAAATGGGCAAAATACATATTAAAGACTTCTATAGTGCTTGGCATATAAGTGTGATGTAAATGTTAACATTTGTTGTTATTTCTCAGTGATTACTGAACATTTAAAGTGTAATTTATAAGAAATTCTCTTGACACTTAGAAATTTATATTGGAATATTTTGGGGAATATTTTTCTAAAGGAAAATATTTCTTATATATCTTCCTTATTAATTTAGGGAATTATTTCATGATATTTCTCTATATTGATATGTGATCTAATTTTTAAGGTGGAACAGAAATTGTCACAGAGAGTGAGTACACCAGTGGACATTCTGTAGCTGGAGTGCTTGACCAGAGCCGAATGCAGCGGGAGAAGATGGTTTACATGGCAGTTAAAGATTCTTCTCAAGAAGAAGATGATATTAGTAAGAAAAAGGGGCACTGTAGTGACTTATCAGTAGCCATCATGCATTCTTTAAAAAAATAAGCAATATCAGAGATATAAACACTATATAGAAACAAAGTTAAATAAAATAATTCAGACCTTTATTGTAATTAATTTAAAAGGAAAGGGTCCTTTTGACCATTCATGCATACATGTGTTTTCCAAATCAGCAAACATGAAATGCTATGTCTCAGATACTAGGAATACAGAGATACACAACATTCAGTTCCTGACTTCATTGGAGCCCACAGATACATAGGGAATTATTGGGAATCTATTTTGTCTGTGTTATTGGATATGTTGCATAAATATTTAATACAACTCGTCTCTGAGGTAGGTGGTATTATCTTTGTTTTATGGGAGGAAAAAGTGTTCAGAGAAGTTAATTGCCCAATATCATTTTAATATTAAGTGAAGANTATAGATTTAGCAGTGGAAAGGCTACCTGGTTGTTCTCCTTCTGTCACTGAAGGATTAAATGAGTAAGTATTCTTCCAAGTAATTTAGGGTCCCAGGGTCTTTACTTATTATTCCTTTGATGGTCTCCAAGTAGTTGCTGCTTAAGGTTTCTTGGGGCTGAGTACCATAGGGTGAAAATAACTCCTCAGATTTCTTTTCCTGCCATGCAGCCCGTTTCTTTATGAGGGCATGTTACACTTTGCCTACTTTCTTCTCACCTCAGTGTAAGAATGTAGTGCTCCCTAAGGCTTTTTCTGTCTTCTTGCCATGTTGAAACAAAACTATTTTGTGTTGTCCCAGAATGGCAAAAGCCTCCACTTCAGTGCATTACCTAGGTAACACTCAGCTTTTCCTAGACTGTGCTCTCTT
>NW_027532178.1:28557-28711 GCF_008692635.1 Crocuta crocuta | reverse complement strand
GGTGGGAGACTGAAGCTTAAGTTAACTTATGCCAGAATTCCTTGTCTAAGTGGAAAGCTTAGACCAGTGTCTCTTTCTCATTAATTGAAAAAAGGCAAACTTGGGAGAAGAGGCACACTTTTTTTTCATATTTTTTCCACATTTCTTCCATAGT
>NW_027532178.1:28243-28425 GCF_008692635.1 Crocuta crocuta | reverse complement strand
ATAGGGAATAGAAGACCCCAAAATGTGAATCAAAGGAAAAGCATAAATTCAAGACAATTTTTTACCTAACAGCTTAAATTGAAATGATTATGTCACATAAAATATACTAAATGACCCTCTAGGTTTATATTTTTTTACTCCAATACTATGTTTTTAAAAAATTAGTCTCACTGAATGCCTTT
>NW_027532178.1:26689-28212 GCF_008692635.1 Crocuta crocuta | reverse complement strand
CATATACTTATATATACATTATGTCATATATATATATATAATGAGTTTGATTATTTTTAAAATTTTTTCAATTACTAGTATTTTTGATTACTTTTCATTGCATGTACACACCTGCATTTGTTATAGTATGTGGGGTAGCAAGGACCACTTTCTAGTATTGATTCTATGGGAAACGCTTTCTGAGTTCCAAAGATAAATCAAGCAGAATTATGAACTGCAAAATTTTTTACAAATTCATAATGTCCAATGGACTATAAAATTAGTCAATATATTTCAAGCGCACATGTTTTATATACTCTAAAAGTCATTTTCATAGGATATGTTCTAAGAGGAGAATAAGAGTTTTAATAAATGATTGTCTCCTAGTGGCACTAGTCTCCAAAGTGCCTCATGTAATTTTAAAATTAACCAAATTGAAATCTTGACAGTTGGAAAAATTTAAATTGTTTGGAATTTTTTACCCATTTATTAAATATTTGGGGTTATAAACAAGCAATTATTTCTAAAATTTAGGTTGCGCTGAAATAGCAGATGAAGTTTACATGGAAGTCATTGTAGGGGAAGAGGAAGGAACTTCTCTCCCTGACACTCAGCTTGAGGACTCTGATGTTAATAAAACAATTATCCCTGTTGTCTGGGCTGCGGCATATGGTAGGACACTGGCATTTTTTCACCTGCTAAGTACATAACATATCTATTTAATCAGCCTTTAGGTCATTAAATATGCTGTGCTAATGCCCCCCATGAGATGACTAATAAAAAATGTTTTGCTGTGGACTGATTAATCTTGTTATGTAAGTGATCTTCCTACCATATATCTTGTGTTATTTAAAATGAGCCTTGCTTAACGCATTACTGGTTTTCAAAAAGACTTATTTAAAATCCTGCCTGTATAAATTAGTTCTATAAAAAGTTTTATTTTTCTAAAGTAGGAATATCCTTGAAATTTAATCCTTCCCCTGTTTCAAAAACTTACTTCATGTATTAACACCACCATAAGAAAGGGGGGGGGTTGAAAAGAAACAAGAATCCAGGTGTGCTCTTCTAGAAAGTATCTAATGGAAGGTAAATTTATCAGCTTTTTTTTTTCTTTCTATGTAACCTCATTCCTACGTAATTTACAAGATGGTCCAGGTATACTCTTTACTTTGAAAATTTTTGGTGTTTAAATGCATTATCTTATCTCAATTTTTCCAAAGGTTCATTCATTCAAGTCATTTATTGAGCATATCTTCAATTTTGAGTGTATTCTGCAGAAATATCTACTCAATTTTTATTTATAAAGTAAGATTGTTCTAGATTTTAACAGTTCCAAGGACGCTAACAGTAGCCCTTATTTTCAGTGCGTGAAATTATATCTAATCTATGGGAGTGGAAGAACGCAACAACAAAAAAGTTTAATCCAAGGAACAGTGGTCAAAGTAAGAGTTTTGTAGATTAAGATGTGATCCACTAGTAATGATTATACTCCGCATATCAGATTTTAATTAGCCTTTTTTTTTTTTTAGGAGATGAAAGAAGAG
>NW_027532178.1:18218-26664 GCF_008692635.1 Crocuta crocuta | reverse complement strand
ATCTAGTCAGTTACATAGGAGTTTTCTTCTTTGGGGAAATGATTAATTAATGTACAAACATAATGCATGTTATTCTGCAAGTACAGTTCGTTTTAAATTTATCTCAAGATACAGATGTTGGGCAACTTACAACATGAATCATAAAGGGCTGCTATGGAGAAAAATATAAAATAGAAATGATTTTATTTTATTTTTTTTACTGTAATGGTGTTTTATTTTTTATTTATTAACAAAGTTTAATTTTATTTAAATCCAAGTTAGTTAACATGTAATGTAATAATGATCTCAGGAGTATAATTTAGTGATTCATTACTTACATAAAACACCCAGTGCTCCTCCCAACAAATGCCCTCCTTAATACCCATTACCCATTTAGCTGATCTTCCCACCCAACAGCCCTCTAACAACCCTCAGTTTGTTCTCTGTATTTAAGAGTCTCTTATGGTTTGCCTCCCTCTCTCTTTTTATCTTGTTTTCCCTTCCCTCCCTCTTTGTCCACCTATTTTGTTTCTTAAATTCCACATATGAGTGAAATCACATGATATTTATCCTTCTCTGCCTGACTTATTTTACTTAGCATGATATACTCTAGTTCCATCCATGTTGCTGCAAATGACAAGATTGTATTCTCTTTGATCGCTGAGTAATATTCCATTGTATATATATACCACATCTTTATCCATTCATCACTCAATGGATATTCGGGCTCTTTCAATAATTTGGCTATTGTTGGTAGTGCTGCTATAAACATTGGAGTACATGAGCCCCTTCAAATCAGCATTTTTGTATCCTTTGGATAAATATCTAATAGTGCAATTGCTGGGACATAAGACAGTTCTATTTTTAGTTTTTTGAGGTACCTCCATGTTTTTCATCATGGCTGCAGCAGTTTGCATTCTCACCAAAGCGTTCCATTTCTCTGCATCCTGGCCAACATCTGTTGTTTCCTGTGTGTTAATTTTAGCCATTCTGACAAGTGTGGTTTTGATTTGTATTTCCCTAATGATGAGTGATGTTGATCATCTTTTCATGTGTCTGTTAGCCATCTAGATGTCTTCTTTGGAAAAGTGTGTTTGTTCATGACTTTTGCCTATTTCTTCACTGGGTTATTTGTTTTTTGGGTGTTGAGTATGATAGTTCTTTATAGATTTTGAATACTAACCCTTTATCCAATATGTCATTTGCAAATATCTTCTCCCATTCCATCAGTTGTCTTTTCATTTTGTTGATTGTTTGCTATGCAGAAGCTTTTTATTTTGATATGGTCCCTGTAGTTCACTTTTGCTTTTGTTTTGTTTCCCTTGCCTTCAAAGACATATCTCATAAGCAGTTGCTGCAGCTAAGGTTAAAATAGAAATTATTTTAAAGTAAAAATTATCCTTGATACGAACTGCTTGTCAGTGTCTCCCTTGGAGCATAACTATTTTCTTTTTTTTGTAGTTTTATTTTTTTAAGTTTATTCATTTATTTTGAGAGAGGGGGAGAAAGTGTTGGGGTGGAGAGAGAATCCCAAGTAGGCTTACACTGTCAGTGCAGAGCCCGACACAGGGCTCAAGCTCACAGACTGTGAGATCATGACCTGAGCCCGAAACCAAGAGTCGGACACTTAACCAACTGAGCCACCCAGGCCACCCAGAATTGTTTTCTTAATTCTGTGGCAACCAGTAGATGTGTATAACTGTTAAATAAACGCCATGCTTCAGCATCATTTTTTTTTTAGTTATAATTCCCTTAATGTAGTGTTATTCCATAAGTTACAGTTCTTTTTATTTTCTGAAGCAAGGAGACTTTTCCTCATGATAAAATGTCTGACACTTCTGTTCTTTCCTTTAGGAGATATTTGATTCTAAATTTAAATATAAATTTCAGAGGAATTGCTGAGAAGGATACATCAGAGCGCATAAGCTAAATGGCTTTTCAGGTCTATATTGTTAAACTAAATTGCATTATAAAACCAGTTTTTGAGAACTGAGATTTTATTAAGTACTTTATTCTGTATACACTGATGCCACTGAAAAGTGTGGTAAATTTCCTGCCACATCTATCTGAATCTTTAAAATCAATCTTAATACTTTTTACATTAAATAAATTATTCTAAAACATATATACAAGAAATATATTGTTATTGTTATACACTACATGTGGTCACCATGACTGTACTGGTTCACTAACATATGTATATTTCTTTGCTTAATCTCTTTAATTAGACTTCATTGGTGAGAAATTGATCTGATGCCAATATTTTGTTTGGGTCATAAAATTCAGTGTTGCATATTACATTCACCTTATTAGTTTATTCCTTTAGAATGGATAAATTGAGATATTTTAAAGTTAATTTCACATGATATTTTTTTAAAGTGTTTTCAGTTTGTGTGTGTGTGTGTGTGTGTGTGCCAGTGTGTGTCTGTGNGGGAGAAACCAGGGAGAGGCAAACAGGTAAAAATACTAATACTTTACTTTATGAATATTATAATAATTTGAAATGTAGAAACATTTTTTGGTAAGCAAAGGAAAAGAAGTCCATTGTTATAATGTAGTCCCACTCCCATATACCTGTTTGCATTTGANGCTTCACAATAAAGGGCACCTGTTTCTAGTTTACAAAATGTATATAACATTTTAACACGTGAATGCTCTATACTACAGTGATGTTCATTACTTTTTAATGAGCTATTTTATCATAAATCACTTTTAATGTGCATTTTATTCTACAGGATTTTATTCTACTAGTATAGTTCTCACATTGTGAATGTCAGCTAATTTTGGCATTTTTGTTGTAAAACCCTTTAAAAAAATCTGGCCAAATGTCACAATTTTATTTTTTTCTATCTAGCTGTTATAATAGGCCCTGATGGACAGCCCCTGACAGTATACCCTTGCCATATTTGCACAAAAAAGTTTAAATCCAGGGGCTCCTTAAAAAGACACATGAAGAATCATCCTGATCATTTGATGAGAAAAAAATACCAGTGCACAGATTGTGACTTCACAACTAACAAGAAAGTGAGTTTCCATAACCACTTGGAAAGCCATAAGCTTATAAACAAAGTTGACAAAACCCATGAATTTACAGAATACACACGAAGATACAGAGAGGCTAGTCCACTGAGTTCAAATAAACTTATATTAAGAGACAAGGAGCCGAAGATGCACAAGTGCAAATACTGTGACTATGAAACTGCAGAACAAGGACTGTTAAACAGACATTTACTGGCTGTTCATAGCAAAAATTTTCCTCATGTTTGTGTTGAGTGTGGTAAGGGCTTTCGACATCCTTCTGAACTCAAGAAACATATGAGAACCCATACTGGTGAAAAGCCATATCAGTGTCAGTATTGTGTCTTCAGGTGTGCAGATCAGTCAAATCTGAAAACTCACATTAAGTCTAAGCATGGTAACAATTTGCCATACAAATGTGAGCATTGTCCTCAAGCATTTGGTGATGACAGGGAGCTTCAACGCCATATGGATTTGTTTCAAGGACATAAGACACACCAGTGCCCTCATTGTGATCATAAGAGCACCAACTCAAGTGACCTTAAGCGGCACATCATATCTGTCCATACTAAGGATTTTCCTCACAAATGTGAGGTCTGTGAAAAAGGTTTCCATCGTCCTTCTGAGCTCAAAAAGCATAGTGATATCCATAAGGGTAGGAAGATTCATCAGTGTAGGCACTGTGACTTTAAAACATCAGATCCATTTATTCTTAGTGGTCATATCCTTTCAGTTCATACCAAGGATCAGTCATTGAAATGTAAAAGATGCAAGAGAGGGTTCAGGCAACAAAATGAACTCAAAAAACACATGAAGACCCACACTGGAAGGAAGATTTACCAATGTGAGTATTGTGAATACAGCACTACAGATGCATCGGGCTTTAAACGACATGTGATATCAATACATACAAAAGACTATCCACACAGGTGTGAATTCTGCAAGAAGGGATTCCGAAGACCATCAGAAAAAAATCAGCATATTATGAGGCACCACAAGGAGGCTCTTATGTAATAACATCAATATAAATAAAGAAGCTATTTAGAAAATATGATACCCTACATGGGAGGAAAATTTCATGAACTGTTTCATCTAGTTCCAAAGCTTGATACTAAATCATAACTTTCCATTCTTTGTATTAAAGATCTTGAAATATTTGAAATGACAGGGGATCTTATATCCTTTTGAAAATTACTTAAAAAATTTAAGAAGCACCATAGAATGGTTGCAGAAAAACTCTTAAGTGTCTATTTAATAGTATTATATGCATAAACTACAGAAGGGAAGAGCAAAGACAATGACTTTATTTGGCTGATCATACTAGAGATCAATGTTTCTGAAAATATACACAATTGAGTTTAGCAATGCTTTTTGTGGCAAGCAAGTTCCACTTTTATGCGATTTTAGAAGTGAAGTGGGGAAATAAAATTTAGTCATCCATCAGTCACTTAGTCATTGAGCCTTTTTTGTGGTACCTGAAAATTGAATTCCAGAAATGGCAAAGGTTTTATGTATTCATTAAAAGAAATTCCACTGGAAAACAGCTTATATTAATTCAATACTATTAAAATGAATTTCAGAGCTGCTAAGATTTTACCACAGGATAGGATGTTTAAAATATAGCATTCTTTCCTGAAGTCTAAAGTGAATTTTAGGATTAAAGTTCCCTTTTTTCTGATGTTCAAGTTGATTTTTCAGTATGGCATATATGACAAAGTATATTTGAGTCAAATATGGCTTTCTAAAACAGATGCAACAGTAGTGTTCCAAATAAAGTTAGCACTATATTTCTTAATGATCTAAAGTTTAAACTAAGAGAACACAGTTTTCTTAAATACTATGTTTAGAAGTTTCTTTTTAGGGTAGTGTTAGCAAGTATGATTTTTCTAATCTTACTTGCTCTAATGTTTAAAGGTGCAATTTTATGCCATTATTGGAAATTTTGATTTTTAAAATCTATATACCATATTGACATGCATTTTCAATATGAGGCAGTATATATGCAGTATTTAACAAAACACTATGCTGCCAATAGAGTTGGGAGGTGGATATTCAGTTTACAGTGTAAAAATTTAAAATATGCATCCCTTTAACAACGCTTTGTGTTAGCATGCTGCAAATCAAAATGGCGCTTAATATAAAAAGCTGGTTTAGGGAAATTTAATAAAAATCCTGTTCATAAGTGTAATGCATATGATGTGTACTTTTAAGTTATAGTTGCTTCTTGTTTACACTCAGCTGTTCAACATAACTAAAATGTAATTTTACTTTATGCTATATTGTGGCTTTGCGTTTTAAATAATGTTCACCTTTCTGTTTTTGCACCAGATAAGAATCTGTTCCTTGAGAATAAATTTTTTATCTTTCTTAACTTCAGAATATTAAATTTGGAAAATCTAAAATAGTGTGTTATGTGGCTGTAAATGATGTACACGCTGTAAAATAAGATTGTCATTGTTATGTGGGATTATTATTTCTAAATGTTACTCATTGAAATGAGCATACAATAAAAAGCATTTATTGCATTTCAAGGCTTTATGACTTTATTAAAATTGTGTTGTAATGTTCACTCTTTATTAAAAGACTTTTTACTTAAAATTGCTCTTAGGTAACTTGGTTCACAATTTAATGTCTAATAGATTTTGTGCACTAACAACAACATGATGTAGGAGCTTAAACAATTATGGTGACTATGGCATGATTATTCCTTAAAAATGTATATTTCTGCTAAAACCATGATGAAATTCTATAAAGGTGTTCATTTTAAGGCTTGGGATTAGAGAAATCTGTGAAAATTCCTAACATGCTTAAGTAACCCAATCCTGAGAAAAGAATCCAATTATGTTCCCAATAGACCAATATACATTCAAAAGGAAAAGCATTAAATCAAGTATTTGAGAAAGATTTCTGCAAATGAGCTTTAAAATAACCTACTATATTTAAAGCAGTCAACATTCAATAGAATTCATGTACCTAAATGTAGAGCCCTATTGTTTAAAACTGTCAGTTGGGTTAATTATTCTTTAATGATCACTAACAGGAAAAGAAGAAATCTTTTAGCCATTTCATGTTAGACCATTGCTTTTTAAGCTTTAATGTCTATGGGGTTCACCTGGAGATCTTGTTAAACTACATGCTCTGATGTGGAGTGGGGCATACAATTC
Source organism: Crocuta crocuta (assembly GCF_008692635.1). Taxonomy (NCBI): domain Eukaryota; kingdom Metazoa; phylum Chordata; class Mammalia; order Carnivora; family Hyaenidae; genus Crocuta; species Crocuta crocuta. Next base: position 20,503 of record NW_027532178.1, on the reverse strand, counting down.
TGCATTTCTAGTAAGCTCCCATGTGTTACCACCATAGGATTAATAATGTGTTAAACAAAATCCCCCAGTATAATTCCGGTATGTTTTGGCAAATTTGCTTAAATAGATAGCTATGCGTGAGTTGATAGAGGCAATCCATACTGAAGACATGGCTTTTGAGCTGAGACATGAGTGACAAAAAGGAACGAGTCATATGAAGACCTTGTGGAAGAGCACTCAAGGCAGAGACACATGCAAATACAAATAACCTGAGATGGAGCAAATTTTGGCAAGACCACAGTGAGGAAGACTGACAAGAGATGAGACTGGTGAGAAATTGAAAAGAGAAACCATTAGAGGATTTTATGGGATTAATATGATATGATTTACATTTTGAAGATCGCCCTGGAGGCTATGTTAGGAAGGCATTGTAGAGAAGCTGAAAGAAGCAGAGAGCCATGTGAAGAGGTTATTCCAGTCATTCATAGTTACAGTGTAGCTGGAGAAAAATAGATGCATTTTCTTCCTTTCACTTATAAATTGGGTCTAGAAAACTTCAGTCAAGATACAACAGATAAGAATTCAGCCCATGTTACAAACAAGATTGTCTTAAAAAATACACATTTTACTAACACAGGCCCACCTTATATGGAAAAACAGATTTCATCTAAAAATGCAGGTCAATGTGGAAACGGATTTGTCTGATTGTCACTTCTAAATGACCTATATCATGATGGAAAGGAAAGGATTTGAATTGTTACTCAGGTAGGGCTTTCAAATTCAACTCATGTCTCATACAGGACAACCACCAGTTTGGACCTTGAACTGCCCTTAGAGGGCATATATGCCCTATATATATGATATATATGATATATATGATATGATAGCTTTTGCTGCAGAAAATTTTCAAACATATACAAAGATAGAGTATAATGCAGCCCTAGATAGCTATCACCACACTTTAGCAATCATCACTTCATGGCCAATTTTGTCTCATTTATATTCTCCCTCACCCTTCCTCTCACCTACCTACCTACCTATTCCTGACTGGTTTAATTTAAGATCCCCTTCTCCCAGTGGTTTAATTTGAACTAAATCCCTGACATCTTTTTAAAAGTTTTTGAAGGAAAATAAAAGAATTCTTAAGTATGCCTGCTTCCAGGGGATGAAAAACTGCTTCTCATGAAGGTGGAGGAACAAAAGAATCCTCTTATTCAGATCTTTCTATTCCCTTTGTGAGAATCAAGGAAAAGAACTGGCTAGACTTGGAATTCTATTAAATAATGTTCTTGGGACTAATAAGGCTTCACTTAGAGAAAATACAGAACTAAAGTAGAACCCTAGAATATCATTGGATTAGAGAATCTTCCCAACTTTGTTCAGCTCCACCTTACCCCTCCAAAAGAATTAGCCTTGTACAGTTGACACTGCTTAAGAAAGGCCTTGGATCCTAGAATAAGAACTGGATATTGTTATTTGGAGTTTGGAGGCCTCACAGAAGAAATTGTATAATTTGTAGAGTCAAAGGTCTAGCACTAAGTACCCTAAACTAAAAATAAAATGTTTTCATATGTCTTGTTCCAGTTGCTATCCCTTTCTATTGAGCATTATCCAAGTAACTATTCCAAACAGAACGTTATGCCATTTTAAAATCTGGACCAATTGGCATTATTGAAACTATCTGTTTTAACCCATAATGTATGTCCCAGTCACCTCCTGAGTCCAAAACCCTGTCATCCTNAAGCCAAAGATAAAGACTCTGGACTTAATGACATTTCATTTACAAGAAAGCAATTCAAGATTACCAAAACTGCTTGGTTATCACTTCATTATGTTTTATAACAATTCCAGTTTTCCTTTGTAGACTCAAAAGAAGTATGTGTTATTTTGTCACTAATGTTAAAGGCTTTATTAAGACAGATGTAATTATTTATTACATTCCTTACATTTAAAAATATTATATTTACTATGTTATTTATTCTAAGATGAGCATGAAATACTTTATATGTTTTATTGATAAAAAGTACTATGGAAACCCAATAAATTTAATAATGGTGTGTTTTGAGGGAGAGGTACCTTGTAAAGTCTTTTCATAGCTTATTATTTACTTTCAAAATAATTATGTCTACATGTCATCTCTATAGATTACAATAATGGAAGTAAGTGAGAATGTCTTTTTGTTAGGGATAAACAAGAAACATTTGAAATAGTGAGTAATAGAACTTGAAAGACTAAATTTGTAAACAAAGAAATTCTCATTTAAAGCAGTAACCTGCATCAACAAGAGGTCTAATTACGTTACAGTA
>NW_027532178.1:12404-18020 GCF_008692635.1 Crocuta crocuta | reverse complement strand
GTTATTTTTAACATAAACATTCACATGATAATAACTTCGTGTTGAAAATAGCTGAGCTAAAAATATGTTTCCTGCTAAAACTTCCACAAAGACTATACAGATAATTAACATATTTTTAATGTTTATTTATTTAAAAAAATTTTAATGTATTTTACTTATTTCTGAAAAAGAGAGGGAGAGAGACAGCGTGAGGAGAGGAGGGTCAGAGAGAGAAGGAGGCACAGAATCCGGAGCAGGCTCCAGGCTCTGTGCTAACCGTCAGCACAGAGCATGACGCGGAGCTGGAACCCATGAACCATGTGATCATGACCAGAGCCGAAGTCGGACACTTAACCGACTGAGCCACCCAGGCGCCCAATGTTTGTTTATTTTTGAGAGAAAGAGAGAGAAAGAGAGAACGAGCGGGGGAGGGGCAGAGAGAGAGGGGGACAGGCAATCTGAAGCAGGCTCTGCTTACACAGCAGTCAGACCGATGCAGGGCTCAGGGCTCAAACTCATGAACCGTGAGATCCTGACTTAGGCCAAAGTCAGACGCTTAACCAACAGCCACCCAGGCGCCTAAACATATTTTATTTAGGCACTCAAACAAACTATCTTGCATGTAATTGTACAGTCTCCATTTTATTTGATATCTAAAGCAAAACATATTAGAATAGAATTAGATAAACAGGCATTTCTCATTTGACATAATCTTTGCAATTTTCAAAGATAAGCTGTGTGGAACTTGTGAGAGGGAAATATCACTATTATTTCTATTGATCGTAACCACAATTTGCAAAAAGAATACATACATTTAAGTTTGTTAAGTATAATTAGCACCTTGTTATAATACCCATCCATTATGCATGGATCAAGTGAGTCACTGAACTGTTGATTTCCTAATTGCCCCAAATTTTGGACATTGTGATTTTTATTTAAGAACATTTTAAGAAAATCACACTTGTTCTAATTTTCATACATTATGATATCATGACTACCATATCCATCAGGCTACTAAAACCTTCCATTTTATCATGTGTAATGGATAGATAACATGGCATAATTTTGNCTATATGGCTCATGAAGAATATTAACATTTTGTATCACCAAATAGTGATAAAATGGAATTGTATTAATCCACATTATAAAGTTTAACATTTTAGTCAAAGTATTAAGATAATAAAATAAGTCTCCTAGCTTCATATCAAGACCTATTTGAATATTTATATAAACATTTTAAAAGCATTTATCTCCTCATTTATGGTTTGGTTTAGTGTTATTACTTGCCTGNCAAATAGTGATAAAATGGAATTGTATTAATCCACATTATAAAGTTTAACATTTTAGTCAAAGTATTAAGATAATAAAATAAGTCTCCTAGCTTCATATCAAGACCTATTTGAATATTTATATAAACATTTTAAAAGCATTTATCTCCTCATTTATGGTTTTATTTAGTGTAATTACTTGTCTGTTCTTACCGTAATGGTTTCCTAGTATAATGAATAATTATTAGCATATAATAATAAGGCATGGCAATTCTATGTAGATACTTCAGTGGAAAACCTCTTTCACGTGTAACCCAAATATATTTTTGCTTTAATCTATACTTTGTCAAGTGCAAGCATTTTAATTTTTGCCAATTCTTAACTTTAACCAAAGTGGTTTAAATTAAGATTTCATTTTTATCTACTAATTTATTTGGAAAGTACTTTCATTCACTTTGTAAAGTCATTAGAACCCAATTAATCAACTTCTAAATGCATTAAATACTCTACTATAAAATCTTTTTCTCTCAAATAGGCTATAGATAGCAAGTATTTGTTCTTGCTCTTTGTATTCCCCAAGCCTTTATACAATTCAATGTTACAAGTTTTATACTTCTGTAAAAATGCCTGCCTGCCTTCTATCCACTACTGCAATATAGTATTACATATTTTTAAAGAAGTGGGTAGCCTCAGTTGGGAATGATATGCTTTAAAAGAACAGATTTGCCAGGTCAAGACACTGACATTTTCTTAGAACCATAATAGTAGAATGACTAATGTAGTGCATTTAGTTACTTTAAAATATATTATCCTACTTCCCTGCTAAATGAAATTAACCATCACCTTTGATTTAGTTATGTTTCCAAGAGGTATAAGTAGCATGTAATAGAGTATCTCTTTTAGTCACAAGGTTTAATGTAATGAAAGCAAATATATGCTCTATATAACATATACTAGTTAAACTTTTTTTAACTCAATATTTTTTCCTCTTTTTTTGGTTAAAAAAAAACAGTATTTTGTCACCGAATTGCACATCTAACATCAGAGAAAATCTTCTAATAATAACTTCTAAAGTTTCTACCCCAACAAATTAATTTAGTGTCTAAGAAACACCGTATTGAAAACCAGTGAATTATGTTCTACAGTATCTGGAATTGAAGTTTAAACAAACAGTGTGTTGCTATATTGAATACAAAAATGTAATAGAAAGGATTCAGGTTTCATAAGTGACTGGAGAAACTGTCATTTGCAGAATTAATTCATTCCATTCGATTCACTGGGTACTAGCATGGTTCAAAATTTTGATTGGCCTTTAGTTATGGAAAATAACAAAATACTAATGTAGAGACATACAATAAAAGAACTCCTTTGAGTTGGAGATCCATTCATGGCTAGAAAAGGAAAAAAAAGTTAGTTTAAAATTGTTTCATAATTCATTTAAGATATTCTTTTCTAGGTACACAGTTATGGACAATGATTTAAATTGATACATATAAAACCAAAGGAAATGTATTGCACTTTTGTGGCAACATTTTATGTGTATATTCAGTGAAACAATGGTCTATCTGACTTTAGTCAACATATATATTTCAATAACTGAAGGGAGGATTGAATAGAATTCTTTCTTGGTGTCTTTTTTACAGATTAAATATATCCAAACATATCTGTTAATAAATATAGATCTATCATATGTGAACTTACTAAATATATTTTTTTCTAGCTCTCAGTATCTAATCCCCTTCAAATATCAAGTTTGATTGAGGACTGATGGGTATGGGGGAGAGGGGAAGGGGGGTGATGGGCCTGGAGGAGGGCACTTGTGGGAATGAGCACTGGGTGTTGTATAGAAACCAACATGGCAATAAACTATTTTAAAAAATATATCAAGTTTGATGTAGATGTAGACCATTTTTTTTGGCAACTCCTCACATTGATGCTACCCCTTGGGCACATGTGGTTAGTATCAGCAATTGCTTTTCAATCTTAAATTTCAGTATCAAATAATCTCTGAGTGACAAATTTTATTTATTTTTAAATTTTTTAAGTTTTATTTATTTCTGAGAAAGAGAGAGAGAGGCAGCATTGGGGGGAGGTCAGAGAGAGAGGGAGACACAGAATCCGAAGCAGGCTCCAGGCTCTGAGCTAGCTGTCAGCACAAAGCCCAACATGGGGCTTGAACCCACGAACTGTGAGATCATGACCTAAGCTGAAGTTGGACGTTTAACTGATTTAGCCACCCAGGCGCCCCTCTGAGTGACAAATTTTAAATCCTGTGCTGACTTTCTCTTGCTACTCATCTGGTTCTTGGTCCATTAAGTATCCTTCTTCATTTAGTTAGTAATAAATAGTTCTCAGCTAACTAGTGGACTGAGAAACACAACATATGTCAAAACTCAAACTATTATTTGAAGGGGGGACTACCAAATGTTGGTTACTTTCATTGATGATAGACAGCCATACAGTCAAGATTGATGGCTTGATTGTAGTCAAGAGAAGGGCTTCAAGGCTAAAAACTTTTTGAAACTTTTGTTTATTCAAATATTTGAGCTGGGGCACCTGGGTGGCTCAGTTGGTTAAGCATCCGACTTTGGCTCAGGTCATGATCTCACGGTTTGTGGTTTCGAGCCCTGTGTCGGGCTGTGTGCTGACAGCTAGCTCAAAGCCTGGAGGCTGTTTCAGATTCTGTGTCTACCTCTCTCTCTGACCCTCCCCTGCTCATGCTGTCTCTCTCAGAAATAAATAAAAAACATTAAAAAATTAAAAAAAAAACAAATATTTGAGCTTATTCATCTAAAAGATCATTTTTAGAGTGAGTTATTTAACAGCGACTTAATTTTATTAACTATATATCAGCAGTAATTTATTAACAACATGTCTGCAGTATTTTATTAACTATAAATCTGGAATTTTAAAGTTTCATCAAAAGGTTCTGCAGAATAATTGACATTTGTATATTTTTTTAATCTATTGCTTACCATGGTGTACATACTTAGGCATTTGAAAACTAATTAAAGTATAATAAGCCTATAGAAAAAGTACACATATAAGTATACAACTAAATTTTTTTTTTCAAACTGAACACACATATATGACCACTACACCGATCAAGTAACAGCACATTAAGACCTTAGATCAGGACCTGCCCTCATGGTACTGATACCATGATACTGATTATTTTAATAAACATAACTTATTTTTATCTGTATTTGGTACTTAAGCAGTTTTTAACATAACAAAACAAAGGCTGCCATTTTCAGTTTTAAAGTTAGATTCTGTGTGTTTTTAAAGCTGTTATTCTCAATGTTTTTTTCTATTTATTTCACCTGAGGAATATCATACATTCCCATCATTATCATTGGTTTACTGTTAAAATCTCTTGGCAGTAATGTAGAGTATATAATTAGGGAGAAAATCCCCATGGTGATTCTATCATGTTAGCAAGGTTTCTCAGCCTTGAGCAGTATTAACATTTTGGGTTGGACAATTCTTTGTTGTGAGAGACTGTTCTGCTCATTGTATGATCTTCAACAGCATCCTTGGCTTTTACCCACCAGATGACAATAGTACCCAATCTCTAGTTATGAAAAACAAAAAGTGTCTCCAAACATTGCTAAATGCCTCCTAGGGGGAAAATTGCCCCTGATAGCCACTGCACTATGGTAAATATATGCCCTGTTTGATGTTCACTACTTTAAAGGTTAATAGAACAAACATAAAAGTTTTAGGAAAGTAACTTCAGTCCCTTATCTGAACAGGGTTTTAGTAATCAGCCACCTTAGGAATGCATTGGATTATTTAGAAAGATGCTAAGGTCCATGTCACTTGGTCATCTTGGAGGATGTTAAAGAAGGTAGGTGTTAGAGTACATGACTTATAAAGTATTCTTCATCAGCATCACTATAACTGTGGGATTTAAAGCTGGAGGATCTTACAATCTATTGAGAAAGATAGACACACCTCCTCTTTTTCCAAACATTAAAAAGTTTCCATCTACAAGAATAAAGTACCACATTCAAGACTGCAATACAAATTCTATTAAAACATGCCTCTTTTCCATCTGTCATTTTTCATAACTGCCTACCTGCTTCAGACAAAAAGGAGGGTTTTTTAAAAAATTTGAATCGAATCAATTCAATAACAATTATATTATCCATGTGTGAATCATTCCAAAGTTTCTTACTTCACATTATATATCAGTAAGAAAAACATGGAAAAGTCTTCCAGAGAAAATCAAATTGGAAGATTTTAGTTTGCTTTGATATCTTGCTGTAATTATTTAAGTTTATTTGTTTTACATAGGATATATATATATATGTATATATATATAAATTTCTATAAGTAAAATGATTATAAATACCCAAGAGAATTT
>NW_027532178.1:0-12312 GCF_008692635.1 Crocuta crocuta | reverse complement strand
ATAAATACCCAAGTGAAATTACAGAAGTCCATTTGTTTTCTGTTTTTTCAATCACAATAGTCTGTGTGTCACTACCTGGTGGTATATATTCATAGTCATCATAAAGGAGTCCCAGGATTGGATATTGTGTCCTGTACCTATACAGAAAAAAGTTAGTTTGCCAGCTGCATGAGACAATGACTCTCATTCATTTTTAGTCACTCTTACCTAGTTTGAAGCTAGCTATGAAATTAACATGGCTCTGAATGATTNGAAGGGAACCAAATGATATGAGCTATACAAGTGCCTAGTTCACTGCCTAGAGAGTTTCCTGATCACAGGATAAGGTAGGGAAGCCAAATAGATCTCTGCAGTCCCATAAAGTTGAAGTGACATAATTTCAAGTAAAGGTATGCCAAAACAACCAGTGTGGGGCTGAATACCAGACAGGAGAGAACTATATATATAGAGGGCAAGAGACGTATAGAAGTTTCTCTAAAAGTCTTTGGATGAGTACTGATTAGTGTAGGCATGTGGAAAAGTTACTGAACCTGGGGAAAGAACTAGAAAGGGACAGCCTGGAAATCCCTGGAGCTCATACAGTGAAGGGAATAGTTTTTGTGTCACTACAAAAGTGGAAATACCTTCCTAATACATTGGTCACCAAGAAGAAACTAGAGAAAAATATTGCCTTAGGGAGTGGGATGACATTAGTCTTAGACTGTAGGTTTTAGTAGTTTAAAAGCAAGACTTGAAAGCAAAGTTAAAGAATAAAATCTAATACAAAAAAATCAATTTTAATTTTGTGCACTTGCAAAATACAATCTGAAAATGAAATTAAGAAAACAATTCTACCTCATGGTAATCACAAACACAAAACCTATAATAAATATACAACAAAATAAAGAGAAATAAAGACAAACACACCATTACAGAAGCTCATCAATCACAAAGAAAGAACAAGAAGAGAAGAAAAGGCAAGAAGAGCTACAAGAAAAGAAAACAAATAGCATAATAATAATAAAATGGCAATAAGAACATACCTATCAAAATTACTGCAAATGTAAATGGCTTAAATGCTCCAATCAAAGCCATAGATAGTTAAATGGCTAAAAATATTAATACACATCTATATACTGCCTGCAAAGAGACTCGCCTAACACCTAAAGACACATAAAGACTGAAAGTGAAGGGATGGAAAAACAATTGCCTTGCAAATGGAAGACAAAAAACAAAAAACAAAAAACAAAAAAAACTAGATTAGCAATACTTATATGAGACAAAACAGACTTAAAGACTGTAATAAGAGATAAATAAGGGAATTACAAGATGATAAAGGTGCTGATCCAATAAAAGATTATGACAACTGTAAACATCTATGCAACCAGCATTAGAGAAATTAAATATACAAAGCAAATATTAGCAGACATAAAGAAAGAAATTGATAGTAATAGCAGGGAACTTTAACACCCCCATTTATATCAATGAATAGATCATTCAGACAAAATCAATAAAAAAATAGCCTCTTTGAATGGCACATTAGATCAGATGGATACAACAGATATATTCAGAACATTCAATCAAATAGGAAAATATGCAAATTCTTCTCAAGTGCACATAGAACATTCTCTAGAATAGATCACATATTAGGCCATTAAACAAGTCTCAATAAATTCAAGCAGATTGAAATATCATGCATTTTTTCCAACCACAGGAGTATAAAACTAGAAATCAATCACAAGTAGAAAAATACTGGAAAAACAAAAACAAAAACACATGGAAGCTAACCAACATTATACTAAACAACTGATAAGTCAAAGAAGAAATAAAAAAAAAATACCTGAAGACAAATGAAAATGGAAACATAATGGTCCAAAATCATTCAAATGAAGTGAAAACAGTTCTAAGAGGGAAATATATAATGATACAGGCCTAAATCAAGAAATAAGAAAAAGTTCAAATAAACAATCTAATCTTAACACCTAAAGGAACTAGAAAAAGAAGAACAAACGAAGCCTAAGGTGAGTAGAGGGAAGGAAATGATTAGAGATGAAATAAATGACATAAAGGCTTAAAAAAAAAGAAAAAAAATTAATAAAACCAAGAGCTGGTGTTTTGAAGAGATAAGCAGAATTGATAAATCTTTAGTCAGACTCATCAAGAAAAAAAGAGAAAGGACTCACATAAAAACATCAGAAAAGAAAGAAGTAACAACTAACACCATGCTCATTCTCTCTTTCTCTCTCTCTCTCTCTCTCTCTCAGAAATAAATTAAACATTTAAAAAATTAAATAAAGAATGAATGGGCCAACCAGGCAATTAGAGAAGAAATTTAAAAATATATGGAAACAAATGAAAATGAAAAACAACAATCCAAATCCTTTGGGATGCAGCAAGAAGCATTCTGAAAAGGAAAATACATTGCAATTCAGGCTTATCTCAGGAAAGAAGAAAAATCTCAAATACAAGATCTAACAGCACACCCAAAGGAACTAGAAGCTGAACAGCATAGGCATCCCATATCCAGAAGAAAAGAGAAATAATAAAGATTAGAGCAGAAATAAACAGTATAGAATCCGAAAACAAAAACAAAAATAAAAAGAGTAAAACAGATTAATAAAATCAAGTTTTGGTTTTTTGGAAAAAACAAAACAAAACTGATAAACCTCTAAACAGGATTCTCAAAAAGAAAAGAAAGAGGACCCAAATAGATAAAATAACGAGTGAAAATGGATTTCTTACAACCAATCTTTCAGAAATACAAGCCAGTATCAGAGAATACTATGAAAAATTATATTCCAACAGACTGGACAACCTGGAAGAAATGAACAAATTCCTAAACACCTACACACTACCAAAACTCAAATGGGAAGAAATAGAACATTTGAACGGACCCATAACTAGTGAAGAAAGTGAATCAGTTATCAAAAGTCTCCCAACAGCTAAGAGTCCTGGGCCAGATGGCTTCCCTGGGGAATTGTACCAAACATTTAAAACAGAGTTCATACCTATCCTTCTCAAGGTGTTCCAAAAAATAGAAACAGAAGGAAAGCTTCCAGACTCATTCTATGAAGCCAGCATTACTTTGGTTCCCAAAACAGACAGAAACCCAGCAAAAAAAGAGAACTACAGGCCAATATCTCTGATGAATGTGGATGCAAAAATTCTCAACAAGACACTAGCACATTGAATTCAACAGCACATAAAAAGAATTATTTACCATGATCAAGTGGGATTCATTCCTGCGCTGCAGGCCTGGTTCAATATTTGCAAATCAATCAATGTGATACATTACATTAATTAAAGAAAAGATAAGAACCATATGATCCTGTCAATAGATGCAGAAAAAGCATTTGACAAAATACAGCATCATTTCTTAATAAATTCCCCTGACAAAGTTAGGATAGAACGAGCATACTTAAACATCATAAAAGCCATTTATGAAAAGCCCACAGTTAATATAATCTCCAATGGGGAAAAACTGAGAGCTTATCCCTGAGATCAGGAACATGACAGGGATGTCCACTCTCACCACTGTTGTTTAACATAGTGCTGGAAATCCTAGCATCAGCAATCAGGCAGTAAAATTAAATAAAAGGCATCAGAATTGGCAAAGATGAAGTCAAACTTTCACTTTTCACAGATGACATGATACTCTACATGGAAAACCTGACAGACTCCACCAAAAGTCTGCTAGAAATGATCTATGGATTCAGCAAAGTCGCAGGGTACAACATCAATGTAACAAAGTGGGTGGCATTTTTATACACCAATAATGAAGCAACAGAAAGAGAAATCAAGAAACTGATCTCATTCACAATTGCACCACAAATCATAAACTTCTTGGGGCGCCTGGGTGGCTTAGTCGGTTGAGCGTCCGACTTTCGCTTAGGTCATGATCTCACGGTTCGTGGGTTCAAGCCCCGCGTCGGGCTCTGTGCTGACAGCCAGCTCAGAGCCTGGAGCCTGTTTCCAATTCTGTGTCTCCCTCTCTCTCTGACCCTCCCCTGCTCATGCTGTCTCTCTCTCGCCTAGAAATAAATAAAACATTAAAAAAAATTTAAAAAAACAAGTCATAAACTTCTTAGGAATAAACTTAATCAAAGATATAAAAGATCTGCATGCTGAAAACTCTAGCAATCTCTGACTTTAGCCCCTACTACAAAGCTGTAATCATCAAGATGGTATGGTAATGGCACAAAAACAGACACAAAGAGTAATGCAATTGAATAGACAACCCAGAATTGGACCCACAAATATATGGCCAACTAATCTTTGACAAAGCAGGAAAGAGTATCTAATGGAAAAGACAGCCACTTTAACAAATGGTGCTGGGGGAACTGAACAGCAACATGCAGAAGAATGAAACTGGACCACTTTCTTACACCATACACAGAAATAAACTCAAAATGGATGAAGGACCTGAATGTGAGACAGGAAACCTTCAAAACCCTAGAGGAGAAAGCAGGAAACAACTTTGACCTCAGCCGCAGCAATTTCTTACTCAACCCATCTTCAAAGTCAAGGGAATCAAAAGCAAAAATGAATCTCTTCAAGATAGAAAGCTTCTGCACCGCAAAGGAAACAAGCAAAAAAACTAAAAGGCAACCGACAGAACAGAAAAAGATTGTTGCAAATGACACATCAGATAAATGGCTAGTATCCAAAGTCTATAAAGAACTCTGCAAACTCCACACCTGAAAAACAAATAACCCAGTGAAGAAATAGGCAGAAAACATGAATAGACACTTTTCCAAAGAAGACATCCAGATGTCCAACAAACACAGGAAACAATGCTCAGCGTCACTCATCATCAGGGCAATACAAATCAAAACCACACTGAGATACCATCTCATGCCAATCAGAGTGGCTAAAATGAACAAATCAGGAGACTATAGATGCTGGCAAGGATGTGGAGAAATGGTGGGACTGTACACTGTTGGTGGGAATGCAAACTGATGTAGCCACTCCTGAAAACAGTGCGGAGGCTCTTCAAGAAATTAACAATAGAACTCTCCTATGACCCAGCAATAGCACTTCTAGGAATTTACCCAAGGGATACAGGAGTGCTGATGCATAGGGGCACATGAACCCCAATGTTCACAGCAGCACTTTCAACAATAGCGAAATCATGGAAAGAGTCTAAATGTCCATCAACTGATGAATAGATCAAAAAGATGTGGTTTATCTATACAATGGAATACTACATGGCAATGAGAAATGAATGTAATCTGACCATTTGTAGCATTGTAGATGGAACTGGAGGGTATTATGCTAAGTGGAATAAGTCAGTCAGAGAAAGACAGATACCATATATTTTCACTCATATGTGGATCTTGAGAAACTCAACAGAAGACCATGGGAGAGGGGAAGGGAAGAAAAAGTTACAGAGAGGGAGGGATGCAAACTATAAGAGACTCTTGAATTCTGAGAGCAAACTGAGGGTTGATGGGTGGTGGGGGAAAGGGGAAGTGGGTGATGGGCATTGAGGAGGGCAATTGTTGGGATGAGCAATGGGTGTTGAATAGAAACCGATTTGACAATAAATAATATTTGAAAAGAAAAGAGAATACTATGAAAAATTATAACCAAAGAATTGGACAACCTAGAAGAAAAAGATAAATACCTAGAAACATACAATCTTCCAAAACTGAATGAAGAAATAAATAATCTGAAAAGACTGATTACAAGTAACAAGATTGAATAAGTTGTCAGAAAACTCTCAAGAAATAGAAGTTTAGAACCAGATGGATTCATAGGTGAATTCTACCAGTTAAAGAAGAATTAATACTTATTCTCCTTAAACTATTCCTTAAAAAAGAGGAAGAAACCTTCCAAATACATTCTATGACACCAGCATTATAAACCAGACAAAGATAACTACACTTAACAATACATTAGAAGGATTATTCACCATGATCAAGTGGCTTTTATTTTGGAAATGCAAAGATAGTTCAATATTCCAAAATCAATCAATGTGGCACACCACATCAACAAAGGAAGAATAAAAAAAATCATATGATCATGCCAACAGATGCAGAAAAAGCTTTTGACAAAATTCAACTCTGTTCATGATAAAAACTCTCAACCAAGTGTGTTCAGAGGAATAATACATTAACATAATAAAGGCCACATATGAAAAACCCACAGCTAACATCATGTTCAATAATGAAAAACAGAGCTTTTCCTCTAATATCAGAAACAAGATAAGGATGTCCACTCTCGCCACTTTTATTCGATAGAATACTGAAAGTCTTACCAACAGAAATCAGATAAGAAAAGGAAATAAGAGGCATCCATATTGGTAAGGAAGAAGTAAAACTTTTACTATTTGTGGATGACATGATACTATACATAGAAAATTCTACAGACACTATGAAAAACAATCGGAAGTAATAAATGAATTCAATAAAGTCATAGAGTGCAAAATCAAAGTACAGAAATCTATTAAAATCCTATAAATTAATAATGAAGTAGCAGAAAGTGAAATTCAAAAAACAATCCCATTTACATTTCACCAAAAAGAACAAAATTTCTACAAATAAACTTAACAAAGAGATGAAAGACTTACACTCTGAAAACTATAAAACACTAGTGAAAGAAATGGAAGAGAACACAAACAAATGGAAACATATACCATGCTTATGGATTGGAAGCCTTAATATTGTTAAAATGTTTATACTATCCAAAGCAATCTACGGATATAATGCAAGCCTTTTAAAAGCAAAAACATTTTTTTTACAGAACTAGAACAAATAATACTAAAATATTTATGGAATCACAACAGACCCTGAATAGTTAAAGCAATCTTGAGAAAGAAAAACAAAGTGGCAGGTATTATAATTCCAAATTTCAAGATATAATACAAACCTACAGTTAACAAAATCTTATGGTACTGTCAAACACAAAAAAATAGACACATATGTCAATGGAACAAAATAAAATGTCCAGAAAGAAACCAAAACTTATATGGTCTATTAGTCTATGACAGAACAGGCAAGAATATACAAGGGGAAAAGATAGTCTCTTCCACAAATAGCGTTGAGAAAACTGGACAGAAACATGAAAAGAATGAAGCTGGACTACTTTCTTATACCATACACAAAAATAAACTCAAAATAGATTGAAGACCTTAATGTGAGACCTGAAGCCACAAAAATCCTAGAAGAAATCACAGATAGTAACTTTTCTGACATTTCCCATGGCAGCTTTTTTCTAGTTGCACAGCAAAGGAAATCATCAACCAAACAAAAAGGCAACCTACTGAATGGAAGAAGATATTTGCAAAGATATATATGACAAGGGCTAATATCCAAAATATATAAAGACTGTATATACTTCAACACCAAAGAAACCCAAACAATATTTTCAAAACAAAAATATACATTTTTCCAAAGAAGGCATATAGATATCTAATAGACACATGGAAAGGTGCTCAACATCACTCATCATCAGAAAATGCAAATCAAAGCCACAATAAGGTATCACTTTATACCTGTGAGAATGGCTAAAATAAAAAAGTCTAGTTATAGCAAGTGATGGTGAGGATGTGGAGAAAAAGGAACCTTAATGTATTATTCATGGGAATGTAAATTGGTACAGACACTGTGGAAATCAGCATGAACTTTCCTTAAAAAAGTTAAAAATAGAAATACTATATGATCTAATACTTCTACTCCTGAGTACTTAATGAAGAAAACAACAATACTAGTTTGAAATGATATAATCACCCCTAAATTTAATGCATTTTTATTATTTACCCAAGATATGGAAGCAACATAAGTGTCCAATGATAGAGAAATGGATAAGGAAGAAAACATATATACATATACATATATATGTATGTACACATACATATATACATATACATTATATATATAGTGCATATATATATAATGGATATATATATATAATGTAATATTACTCAGCCTTAAAAGGATCAAATCTTGCCTTTTGTAACAATATGGATGGAACTAGATGGTATTATGCAAAGTGAAATATGTCATACCAAGAAAGAAAAACACCATAGGATTTCAATCATATAGAACCTAAAAACAAAGCAAATACACAAACAAAATGCAGAATCAGGCCTGTAAATAGAGAACAAATTTATGGCTGACAGAAGGAAGTATTGTGAGAGTATGGACAAAATGTTAAAGTGGAGTGGGAGATACAGCTTTCTAATTATGGAAAGAGTAAGTATAGGAGTAAAAGGCACAATATAGGGAATATAGTCAATGATACTCTAATGGTGTTGCATGGTGACTGATGGTAGCTACACTTGTGATAAATGTAGCAAAACATATAGAGAAGTTGAATCACTACATTATACACCTGAAACTAATGTAACATTGCGTGTCAACTATAGTCAAATAAAAGGACTGGGTTTTATATGTAAGTGATTCATCACTAAATTCTTCTCCTGAAACTAATATTACGCTATATGTTAACTAACTAGAATTTAAATAAAATCTTAAAACATAAAAAAAGAAAAAGAAAGCAATTCTATTTACAATAACATACAAATATAATATACTTAGAAATAAATTTAACAAANAATACCGAAAGTTTTCTACATATTTAAGTAAATCTCTTAACAGAGTTATCCTAAAATGCATATAGAAAAGCAAAGGACCAAGAATAGCCAAGGCAATCTTGAAAAGAAGTTTAAAAACTCACACCCCTGATTTCAAACTAAAACGCTATAGTAATCAAGCGTGGTACTTGCATAAAGACAAATAAATCAGCACATGCATAAAGACAGACAAATAGATCAACAGAGCAAACCTGAAAGTTCTTTTGATTATTGACAAACTGCCAAGTTAATTCAATTGGGGGAGGGAGGAAGAATAGTATATTCCACAAAAGATACTGGAACAACTGTATAGCCCTACAAACAAGAATACTTGGATCCCTACTTAACACCATATAAAAATTAACTCAAAATAGTTCATAGATATAAATGTAATAAGTAAACTATAAAGCTCTAAGAAGAAAGCATGGGTATAAACCTTTATGACTTTGGGTTAGGCAATGGTTTCTTAATATGATACCAAAAGTACAAGTAAGAAAAGAAAAATTAGATGAATTGGACTTCCTAAAAATTAAAAACTTGTGTTGCAAAATCATACTATCAAGATAGTAAAAAGACAACCCATAGAATGGAAGAAAATATTTATAAATCAAATCTCTGATAAAGGAATTATATCCAGAATATATAAATATTTCTTGCAATTCAATATTAAAAATTCAAGTAATCCAGTTATAAAATGGAGAAAGAATTTGTATAGTCATATCTCTAAAGAAGGTATACTAATGGCCAATAAACACATGAAAAAATACTAAATATTAATTATTAGAGAAATACAAATGAAAACCACAATAAGAAGCCACGTCCCATCCTTAGCATGGCTATATAATCCAAGAGATGAACAGTAACAAGTTTTGAGGAGGATGGAGAGAAATTGGAACACTCAATCCACTGCTGATGGGAATGTAAAATTGTACAGCTGCTTTGGAAAACAGTTTAGCCATTCCTAAAAATTAAACATAGAGTTACCATGTGCCCCAGCAATGCCACTCCTAGGTATATACTCAAAAGAAGTGAACACGTATGTCCACGCACATTTGCACACAGATATTCATAATAGCATTATTCATAATAGTCAGAAATTGAAAATAACCTAAATGTCCATCAATTTATGAATGGATAAATATTGTATATCCATATAATGTAATATTATTTAGTAACAACAAGCAATGAAGTATTGACACATGCTAAAACATGGATGAATCTTGAAAACATAATGCAAAGTGGAAGAATCCAGTCACAAAAGACCACATTTTATATTATTCAATCATTTATATGATATATCCAAAATAGACTTTTGCTGAAACTATTCCTAAAGAGTCATGTTCCATTTGATTTTGCTAAATTTCTGGTATGAAAGCTGTGGTCAAATTGCTATTATGAGGGGAGATGCCTAAGAATAATGTCCACATAGGAAAGAGCATAAAGACATAAAGAAAGACATATTTCTGAAGACATGTTTTGAGCATACAAATCCATTTGGATGCCCAGCAATTCCAATTAACTGAATTAACTAATTCCCAGTTTAAGTTGAATTTTTGGCATGTGCAACTAAAAGAATCTTGACTCATATGGTTGGTTAAACAACAAATTATTTGGTTTTTATTTACATTGTTTTTGATATATTGTAAATACACAAAAGATGTGCTGAAGAATTTTATTTACTATAATTGCTATGGCTTTGTGTAAATATTCATTCTTCAGTAGATTTACTGCCCTGCAGAAAACAAACTCTGTATAGAGGTATATATATCAATTAAACATGCTATAACCTGGATTACATAAAAATGAAAGGCATATTCAAATTTCATTTAAAAATACATTACTTTTTTGTGGTAATAGTAGTCTTTCCACCACTGGAGGGTTGGTTATAAGATAAATACATTTCTTGTCTCAACTTTGAGAGTTCCTTACAAATAAAAGAAAATAAAATTATTTGAAAAAAGTAGTAACATGAGGTAAGAGGTATGTTCGATCATTTAATAAAGTTAGTAAGAATAATTACTTTTTCCCTTCCCCTTTAGCTTGGACATAAGAGTGTTCTAATTCCATCTGTTAAGTACCATATATTATTGCTTCATGGTACTGAAAAAGTTACATCATATGCCTGTGCAGGAATTAACTAACTGGTATAGGATTTCTTTATTTGAGGGATTACATGATATATTTTTTTTAATATTTTTATTTATTTCTAGGATAGAGAGAGATAGCGTGAGCAGGGGAGGGTCAGAGAGAGAGGGAGACACAGAATCTGAAGCAGGCTCCCGGCTCTGAGCTGGCAGTCAGCACAGAGCCCGACGCGGGGCTCAAATCCACGAACTGCGAGATCATGACCTAAGCGAAAGTCGGACGCTTAACCAACTAAGCCACTCAGTCGCCCCAGGGATTACATGATATTAAATAGTCATGGTTCTCAAAGATGTGATAGTTTTTGTCCTAAAAAGCTTGAAAAGTATAGTCATAGCAGAAAAGCACTGGTACTTCATTATGGAGGCAGGTATTATTTCCTAACTGAAAATCTATCACTGATCGTTACTACAAGCATAATTACTTCAATAACAAGAATATAACATCAGCCACCATTTTTGGTGGTTCCTTCCTTCAGTACAAACTATTTTATAACAAATCCTGAGCCACATGCTACAGATACAGAGAGGAATAGAACACAGTCCTTTGCTGAACAGCCTTCCTGGAAGTCTCACTGCTAATGAGATATAACGGTAGAAATATTAAATGCACAATAGCACTCTTTTTTTGCTTCAATTCTTGCTTTCATTTTAATTATATCTCTTAAAATATGAATCTCGCTCTTCTTCCCAGTTACATTCTACTTCATGAATAAAGTGAGTCTTGGAAATGTGCCCTTGTCTAGCTCATGGGAAGTATTTATCATACTTAACTGAGTTCCTCTCCACCTCTATCACTTCCCTTCTTACCTCTGATTGACGCTTTATAAGAGAGTCCTTCTCTTCCAATAAGCTTGTCAGCTCATGAAGCTTGAATTGGAAGTCACTGCAACTTCCTTCTCTTCTTGAAACGTCTTTTTGGTACTGATTTAATTGAGCCTAGTGATTTAAAAGAGATAAGAATTAATATAGATCTGATTTACAAATTAAGTAATTGGGTTCCAAGAGGTTAAGTGGCATAAAGTAAAACAGGAAGTTATGAAATGCAGAACAAAGTGCCAATAGTTGTAAACATTTGTAGAGTTTGATGAATAAAAATTATGACTTAAAATGCCAATAGAAATTTCTCAGTTTTTAAAAGTGCCTTTATTATATAGGGCTAGGCATTACTTAAGTAACAGTCCTAGGCCATAAAATTAAAATAAACCTAAAAAATAGGTACCTTAGATGCCTTCAAATATTAATTAAAGAAAACACACTAATAATAACTAATATTAAATTGTGATTTACAGTTCACAAAATATTTCTCTGGCATGATTTATCTCAATCTTCACAGTAGCCTTGTGAAATAAGTTTTATTAAAATTCTATTCATAAAATAGGTAAATGAGATTGCAAGAGAGGTTAGATGACAGAAAGTCCCACAGTTGGTAAGCAACATAGCTGCAATTCCAAGGCATATATTCTGACTCCAAATCCTGCCTATTTTTTTTTTTCTTTTGTACTACACTATGTGTGCATAGACGGAAGTTAAGTTGAAGTGTTATTAGTAATGTTAGGAGGAAAAAGAAACGGAGAGAGGGGGCAAGATGGCGGAGAAGTAAGGAGCTCTGTACTT
>NW_027532177.1:442567-523068 GCF_008692635.1 Crocuta crocuta | reverse complement strand
AAGTACGGAGCTCCTTACTTCTCCGCCATCTTGCCCCTCTCCAAGTCTCTTTTCTTATTAATACTCTGGCTTGTCCTTCTAACTTGCCTCTACTTCCTTTCTTAACAACTGAGAAAAGAGTAGTAAAGATTGAATTATAAATTTCTTTCTAAATGATTCCTTGTATAGAAATAACATGATATTTCTGAAAACTAATGATCTCATGAAAGAATGGGGTTCATTTTTGTAAGGCTCTATTTTGTATGCACATGATTTTAGGACTATTTCCTACCACATTTTGAAATTACTTTTATAATCTAGAGTCTATACATTTCTTAGTCCATGAGGGATTCACCCTTTCTACTATAATATTTTAGTTACATGACTTCAAATTCTCACTGGTGTAGTGACTGGACTGATGCCTTTGTCATCAGGTGCAGCTTTATAGAGCTTTACTATCAAACTGCTTTAAGTCCATGCAGTTAGGAAGTACTTCATTCATTCATTCATTCATTCTTTTTTTTTTTTTGCATAAAGAATAGGGGAGGGACAGAAAGAAAGGGAGAATCTTAACCAGTATCCAAACTCAGTGTGAAGCTCAACATGGGGCTTGATCCTACCACCCTGGGATCATGACCTGAACTGAAATCAATAGTCAGGTGTTCAACCAACTGAGCCACCCAAACACCCTGGGAAGTAACTTAAAGTACTTTATTATACTGCCATGTACATGCACATTTGTGTGTGTGTGTGTGTGTGTGTGTGTGTGTGTGTATGCTTATGTAATAGGAATCTTTCTTGTGGGAAAATTTTCAAATTATCTTTCACTACATTTTAAAATGGCTTCTTACATTATACATTAAGTCATTGATTTCCTAGTTTTTCTCCCATCACACATACTGAACTTATTCCTGTATTTTGCAATCATTCATCTGAGGTACTTTGAGTTTGTTTGGTACTCTCAACAAATATTGCTACCTCCATGAAGATCTTCCTGGCTTCAAATTTAAAAAGAATTTTATTTTCCTATACACCTATAGGGTGTTTTGCCTTCCCAGCTAGAATATATACTATGTAAAGATTATTGTTTAATACTTTTATAATACAGTGCCCAGCAGAGTGCTACTAAATATTAGCTGATATGTAAAGAAACTACAAAAATATTCTTTTTAAAATAGTATCAATTATTTTTCATTCACGTCAAGAAAAGCAGATGTTGAATTCACTGAGACTAAAAGTTTTACTAACTCACATGGAAACACCAAATGAATTTTTCCCTTACCTTAGTAGCAACTATATTTGCTGAATACTGATAACCTTGAAATACAGCTTTCTAATTTTAATAAGACAGGTAATTAAGTAAACTTTAAATGAGGATTTGCACCATAAGACAGTATCAGTTTCAAGAGGAAAATCCTTAGTTGCACATTAAGCATATTTCTTTTAAACTAATTAGCTGAAATGTATTTTCTTCCATTTGTTTAATATTTTTAATAAATTGCAAGTGATCAACTTTCAGTTAGAGGACAACATGTGTGAAGTCAGTTGTCTGCTTCTTCACTAATGAGATACTTTTTTGGTTTGACCAAAGCACAAAGTTGTGGTCTCTGTAAAAGTGAAGAACAGATGAAGAACGTGGAGTTCATTTCCTGATTAGCAAGAAAAGTCTACCTGGCTGATTTCTTTAGTCCAGTCTGAATCTTCTCCAATTCCACAACTACCCTCCCTAAATCATATTCTAAATGTAACGAGAAAAGTGCTTTCTTCTTTGGCTACCACCTTCTCATACCTAATACCCTTTATATTTCTTCTTGAAGAAGATCACTTAAAAGCCAATAAGCATTTACATCTTTAAAGATCAATAAAATTATTTATTATCAGAAATAATTTTTTCTTTACTTTCAAAATACTGAAGCTCCTGAGCCAAAGATTTATGTCCAGTTTTCCTCATCATGGTGTTTCTCTCACTCACTCTCTCTCCCCCTCCTTCCTCCATCCCTCCCCTTCCTCTCCTCCCTGCTTATTTTCTTTTCCAAGTGATAAAGAAAAAAAATGATAGCAGTAAACTTTCAATAGAAATTTTGTAAATCATATTTAATAATGGAGAAAATTTATTGTCACATATAAAAGGGAAAAAGCTATCCATTTACAATAATAGTTATGTTGAAAATATGCTTCAATGTAAGAGTAAAGCAATTCCCCAGTGTAAACAACTATATTTGTCCTGAAATTCAAATGAGAGATAAATGTACAATGGAATCATTAACATTTTCATCATAGTGAGCCAGAATAATAACATCTTTTACTTAAATATATTTTATTTCTCTATTAAAATATGTTGTTACCTTTACATGTATTAACTTTCATGTAACTTGGTTTCTATTGTGATTAAACATGTTTCAACAATTAATAGACTCCTCTACTTCCATAGGAGCTAAAATTAATAATCTGTCACAAGGAATCATTCATTTAGGAGTGACATTATCTCTGTACATTGCAGTTAAACTTTATGAATAATTCACTTTGCCTTTCATTAGTTATTTCTGATTCCATATTTTATTAACTTGCCTGGATTTATTTTTGCACTCCATTGAGAATGTGACCCTCACAATCACAAAGAAATGTGAATATTATAGGTTAAAGGAAGAGTAGAGATCCAGTTTCAATTTCAAATTCTGAAGACAAGGATGAAGCTTAGAGTTTATGGTTTTCCCCAAGGTCACAACAGAGAGTCAAGCTAGGATGAAATTTAGAAGAAAAAATAACAGGAAGGGATATTCCAAAATATTAGCCATATTTCAAAGTCATTTCAATGATAGCTACTGTCTGAATACAAGAAAATCTAAATGGCATAGATGAAGTTTTGAAGAAATACTTAAGAGTAAAGTGGATTGTGGTGATCAATTCCCAATATATATGTATGTCAAATCATCAAGTCACATGCATTAAACATAGTTTTTTGGTCAATTATATCTAATTGCTAATAAAATATATAGAAATAACACTGATTAAACAACTCTGGACGTCATAAGGAATACATACAGAAGAATGGAAGAAGCTAGTCTTCTTTCAGGAAACTACTAAGAACTGATACTTTATTTTGGAATATTTTCTACTATTATTTCTTTGATAATTCCAATCCCAAATGTATGGCCTCAACTTAATTTTGGGTCTCCAGGATTTATTTCCCAAGTCCTATGATTTTGTTAGATTCTGTTCCCTTCACTAACTTTAATAGCATCTTCTCTTTTTGCTCTGTGAATATAAATAGCATTTTTAAAGCCTTCTATTCTTTGCTCTATTTCAGCTTCTCCAGTTTTTTTCCGCCTCCTTTGGATTACTTTGCTTTGCTTTTTGCAATGTTTCATCTTGTATCATTTAATAGGCTTTTAGTTTTTTCCTACCAGCTCCAGAGCCCCCTTCTCCTCACACCCCCCTGCCCCTTATACCCTTTTCTAATTAGAACTCTGGTTTGTTCTCTGATCCACCACTACGGGGCTCTAGAGGGAAGTGGCCCTGAACACAAAAAAGAAACTGTCAGTGGTCCTTGGATGTCCTTTCTAGCATCACCTTCACAGTGTCTCCTCACTTTAACAAATGCAGTTTGTCCAGGTTTCCTTTTTGTTTTATATGTATTTCCTCACATATCAGAGCCATCCTCATTCTGCTCTTTCCTAGAGACCAGTAAGAGCCAGGCAGTGTTTGTTCTTCAGAGATCTGAGACCCAGTTCCAAGTAGCTCTTTGAGCTCTGGAGTTAACACCCACTGGGAACAGCTCTCTTCAGTCTTCAGAGTCCCTCCTCCAAAATTCTAGGTATTCGTAAACCCAACATCTTTCTTTTTACTCCAGCCTCGTGCAGTGGTAGCTGCTTTAGTTATTGCTACCTACATTACATCAGCGTTTTCTTTTGGCCATTTCAGTATTGGTAAAACCTGCATAACCTATTTTTCAGTTTCTCCTTTCCTGATATGAACCTGACTGATACTGGATTTTTATCTGTGGGTCTTTATTTTGATTATCTACTCATTCTAAACTTAAGGGTTAGGACTAAGTTATCTACTTGGTGCTATGTCAACTGATGGGCTCCATCATTATTTAAGAGCTTTTTTCTGGAAGGCAACCATTTCACTGGAGCACCCATATCTTCATTAAGAGGTACTTTCTCTGGTCAAGTCGGACTTTCTAGAGACAACCCTTCTCATCTTCTGCCTGATGGATAACCACCTAGCTTTTAGGTGTGCAAAGCTGAAGAAGAAAGAAGGAAAAATGGAGCCACTTTTTTTCAACATGTAAACTCCCAGTTAACACCAACATTTCTGATCTTTACCTCAACTTTGCCCATCTTTGGTACCTGATACTACTAAGTTTCATACTTACTGACATTCAGAGAATAATTTGACATTTTTCTCAATTTATCTACTCTAAAAAGCTATTAACTCTGGTTTTCTCCACTGAGGTAACGGTTATTCCACATATCTGTTCTCTGATAAAACCACTGTATCCTACTTACTGTATCATGCTTGTTGATGCTCTATTTTAATTAATTTGCTATTATTTTAAATCATTCTTTCCATTTGTAGCATCTGAAGATCCCTCTCCTTTCTTTTTCTGTAGCATCAAATGTTGGATATGAATATAAAGGTCTACCTATCTTATGACAGTGAAAACAGAACAGTAAAATACACAATAAATAATTTGAAGAGCAAATTAGCAATATAAAATCTACTCCCCCCAAAACCCTTTTAAATATAATTTTCCTCTACTTTAAGGTAAGCAAATATTAAAAATTCACAGATATATGTGCTCACTCTCATAATCTTTATGATAATAAAATGTTTATGCCAACCTGAATAGATTATATTTAAAACATATGATAAAATATAAGCAAATATTTAAAAAATAAAAATAAACTCTCCAAAAATTCATATGAGGCGAAATCAGTATACATGATTCCAATCTATTAAAATTAGAATTACTTATATATATGCATGGAAGATAGACTGAACCACAATAAAATATATTTTAAAAAGGTAGGAATGCATGTTGTGTTAATTCCTTAAATATTCATTTTCCATATTGTGAATATAAAATAGATATTATTGAGTTTTATTGTTAGAATATATTTTAGAAAATTAAAACCACACATTTAATTATGTGACCATACCTCTCACTGTCCATATTCAAGTAAGATTATTTAGTCTAAAAAAGAAGAGGTTAAAAAATGATTTTGTCCAGTGGTTTCCAACCTAATTTTTGGCTTCAACCTCTCAATGTAAAATGCTAATAATAATAACGAAAATAATAAAATAGTAAGAAAAAAATAATGATCATGATAGAGGTAGGGAGTTGTAAATAATCAACAACCATTTAAGCAGAGTGTATCCATTTCTTTACTTAATTTTTAATAACACTTACACAAGAGAAGTACCATTTCCATCCCCATTTGACTGTTTAGGTAACTGCACAAGAAGTTAAGTGATTTCCTTGTTCAAACTCTCATAAGCGACAGAAGTAGGTTTGGAATTTAAGTAGCTTCACATGAGGACCTATGATCTCAGCACAACAGTAGGGGATGCAATGGGTTCTGATCTTGAGAGAGAGACCGCTCTCCTCATCAAACTCCTCATCACACTCCTCTTCACACTGCATACAGTACCCAATGTACAGCAAATAAGAACTGCTGATTTCTACTAATCTTAAGCGATAGAAGAACTAATCTTAACTGTCACCGAAGTGATAGAACTGGAGGGGGGACAAACAGATTTTGTGGCATTTGCCTTTAAAATGGTAACATTTGATTTGGGGAATGTTTGTTACTCAGTGTTAAGTGATAAAACAACATATTTAAAAGCTGTAATAAAAGGATTAAATATGAAGGGAGAAGTTTACTGTCAATGGGACCTGCTCACAAGGACCATTTATAAAGTTACTCTAGGTTTAATATTGACATTTCAAATAATCTGTTTATGTTATAAGACAATCATTAAGAATCTTAATTTCTAAGACTAGATTATAAATTAAATTGGTTTAGAGCGATGGTTTCAAATATAAATAGTCCTGAGAATAGCAGTATATTCATTCTAATGCCCAAAATGCTTGATACCAGACATCTGGTAGAGAGTAGCAGT
The DNA here is from genome assembly GCF_008692635.1 of Crocuta crocuta. Classification (NCBI taxonomy): domain Eukaryota; kingdom Metazoa; phylum Chordata; class Mammalia; order Carnivora; family Hyaenidae; genus Crocuta; species Crocuta crocuta. The sequence continues at coordinate 516,960 of NW_027532177.1, read as the reverse complement.
AAGCTAGGTATTTTTTAAAATTTATTTCAACAAACAGTGTCTATGCATATTATATATCAAGTCATTTGAATTCAAAATTGAATACTATTTCAATTGGAACTATCCATAGTCTACAAAGTTAACTGTCTGGAAAATACAGACTTGCAAGGAACTCATTGCTTTGTGTTTTGAAAGCATTATCATTAGACCAGTATAGAAACTGTAGTAGAAAAGCCATAAGCAACTATACAGCTGACACTCTAGTACAAATTCACAGAGGTGTTAACATTTATGTTGAGACATGAAAAAGAAAAAAAGAGTAAAAACAAGCCTGGAACACGAGATTTGAAGAAGGGTATTCATGGCAAAAGAAAGAAGGGATCCAAACGTTCTAGGTATGCCCTACTTCTTTTATCTCAGAATGAAATGAGGAAGAGTCAAACTGGAAAGTTCTCCTGGGATCATAGTTCCTGACAAATGTCAATGTGGATCACTGAGCACCTGAAAGTAGACATCTTAAATTAAAAGAAGGAAAAGAGCACCCCGGAGCAGAAGGACAGCACAACAATGAATGCTGTTAAGAATCTTAAGGATGTTCATGATTCTCGAAAGTCTACATTGTGATATTAACACATATATTATGTATTTATAATTATTATAGCAAAGAATGTTTGAGAGACACATGATGAAACCCTACTTCAGAGGCAGAGCAAGTAATCACAGCAAGGAGATCATAGTTGTAAAATTAAAAGGAAACACAGTTTTCACCAATGCTGTTCACCATATACTTTTTACAGAAGAGACACAACATGTTGGAAGATGAGTCTATCAAGTTATAATGTAGTAAATAAGTATAGATTAAGCTTCAAATCACATATAATAGTAAGTTTAGAATGTTTGTCTTTTATTCCAAACAGAAAAAAAAGTAAAGTTAAATAGCAGCGCTTTTGTTCTTTAAAAAAATGAGTAACAGCTTAAAATTGTAGTAATTGGTCTCTTACTGAATGTCACCAATAACAAAATAAGGCCTCTCAAGGACATCAAAGGAGAAGAAAAAAAAAGAAAGAAAGGAAGGAAGAAACAGTAAAGCAATTAACTTGACTTTCTTCTCATTAAGTTCTCATAATTACATTTTCAGGATTAAGTGCATTTATGTGAGGGTTCTGCCATTTTATTTGGATAGTAAAACTGACTTTGTTCCGCCTGAAAAAAATTGGACTGTTCATACAGAATATTAAACTTAAATACAAGGTTCCATGAAAATGATTAAGGAAAGCATAGTCTACAAACTATACATTTTAATGATTCATAAACATTTTATATTTTTTAATATCTTAAATTGCAGGTACATTTACAAAACAAATAAGAATAAATAAGTCTGATGTTTATAATTTTTTTCCAAATTGGACAGTCTGGAATTGGTGAGAGTAGTTGATGTAAGTAAAGCTTTTCAGTCATGTGATTCATTTTAAAGAACTGTTTGATATATTTTTTGTGTGTTTGTAAACGAAAGTAAAATCAATTACTTGAGCAATTAACATCCAACAAGATTCTATCTTAGGTTTCATTGGAAAGTATTACCATGGGGGGTCTAAAAGTACACCCACTAAGTTTTGAAAACAGTACAATGTAAATGAGCCTGACTAAAAACCTAGAGAAATAAGGCAAAAGGGAAATGCCGTGTTCATTTCTACTGAAATTAATATTTGAGAACTTGGATTAAAGCTGAGAAAATGTGCTCTCCAACACAGAAGTCCAGAATATGATCCCCTTGCTTACCCAACCAGCCTTTTATTTATTTTTATTTTTTAGAAAATTTTTTATTTATTTCTAGGAGAGAGAGAGAGAGAGAGACAGCGTGAGCAGGGGAGGGTCAGAGAGAGAGGGAGTCACAGACTGAAACAGGCTCCAGGCTCTGAGCCGGCAGTCAGCACAGAGCCCGACGCGGGGCTCGAACCCACGAACCGCGAGATCATGACCTAAGCGAAAGTCGGACGCTTAACCGACTAAGCCACCCAGGCGCCCCCAACCAGCCTTTTACACTCATAGCAAAGAGCAGATACCGCATGGGAAGCAGGAAACAGGCCATAATTCCTCTATGGTACAGTTTCCTACAGAAGGAGGTTGGGGGAAGACAGGGCTGGGGAGAAAGACCTCACACCCTTGCAAACATTGTAGCCTTAAACTTAACAACTTTAAAAAAGAGGATTCCAAAACATGTGTAAAAAGTTGACAGAAAACAGTGTTTACTTCAGTCACTAGGTTAACATACCTTGTGAAATTGTGTACTTAATGAAAGATTTTTGGAACTTATTCTAAAATGAGGAACACTGAAATAGTATTTTTTTTGTGGTTTTCCTGCCTCTAGTTTTCCAAGCTCCATAATCTACCATCAATAATAGTCAGAGTTATAGTTCTAAAATATTCTGTCCCCATTTCAGCTACACAGCTCACCATCCTCCTCAAGATAAAATCCAAATTCTCCAAAAAAGCCCCCATAATTTGGTGATTCATCCATTTCCAAACACTCCTTCTTATACTTCTTTCTATGCATTTTAAACTCTACCCATACAGAAGTTCTTTCATTTTTCATTTTGTATTGTTTTATAATGTTCATTTTGAGAGAGAGAGAATGTGTGAGAGTGGTAGGGGTGGGGAGAAGCAGAGAGAGAGGAAGAAAGAAGGAATCTCAAGCAGGCTCCATGCTGTCAGAGCAGAGCCTGACATGAAACTCAAGTTCATGAACCGTGAGATCATGATCTGAGCCGAAATCAAGAGTCAGATGCTCAACTAATTGAGCCAAACAGACACCCCAGAAGTTCCTTCATTTTTAAAAATGCCTCATGCCCTTTATCGCTTTCAAGCCTTTGGGTATGTTATTCCTTGGGAGACAGAATGATGTTATGTGGCATCTTTATTTGGCTACACTCCATTTATCTTTCTTTCCTAGCTTAGACATCAATTTTGTTTTGAAATAAGACATAAAGGGAAGAAAAAGAAGTGCTATTCCTTCCTCCAGTTTTGTTTATTCTGCTTTCATCTACTTCTCTGACACTTTATATTCCCACTACTAGCTCACACACCCTCCTGTATTGTAATGCTCATTTACTTGTATCTTCCCTCTAAAGTTTTAGAATGGCAAGAAACATGTCTTTTTGGTTCAACATTCAACTACACACTATTCAAAAGTGTGTGAAATATAGCAGGCTTAAGTAAATAAGTTTAGAATGAGTCAGAAACTGAGGAAATGCTTATAAAAATAAATGAGGGAGGAAACATTTAGAAATTATTGCAGCAGAAAGTTGATTTCATAATTTAACCAGAACCACCCTTTCCAAAAACACTTAATTTCTTATATGTTACATTTTAGGACATGGGCATCTATGAAAAAATTAAGTATGTGGAAATCTGGTGGATTGGTAAAAGATGGCACCTGCCATCAGTTACATCCAGGGAAATGAGGCAGTCTTGTAGGAAGCATATTCATTTTGGGGTTTTCTGAAAAAACATCTATGTATCTGGTAAAAATCATTAGACAATGAATTCTTGGCTTTGTTGCATCAATTGTTTGTAATAAAGAGCATTGGGGCCCTTGCAAACAGCTTTTACATGCAATTTTATATAAGACTGAGAAAACTTTAGCTGATTAGCAACTACTATTAGAATTTTTAATAGGCATTCAGGGACATTCCAATGGCAGGTTCTAGGAGTCCAGCCATTTGGGAGATAGAGTTATAGATTCCTCAGCTATTGAGGGTGAACCTGGAAGCAGATTATAAAGACAGACTCATTCAGAGAAGTTAATGAAGAAATTGTAATCAGTAGCAACAGGACAATCAGTGAGGCCTGGGACCTACAAGCAGGCAGATGTTATTTAAATGAATATGGGTACAGGATGTGTGAAATAAAATGGATAGGTGTGGGGGGAGGGCGGGTAGGAAGATCTGGTCCTCAAAAGAGGTCATTTTGAATGCATATACAAACACATACCTTTAAATTTCATATACAGAATAACTGTCACTGGCTAAATGCGACAAAAATCTCCCGTCCATTTTCACATTTTTATACTAAGCTAAAAGGATACAACCTCTCTGTCTTTCTTCAATGTTCTACTCCTTTCCCATTTAATGTTACCTTCTTTCACATTCATTTAAACCAGTTTTTAATCCTGTGGACCACAAGAGACAATCTCTCAGCTGGGGTGATTTTGTCCCTCTGCTAATGGACAACTGGCAATAACTCAGAAGTTCTTATTTGTCACACTGGGTTGTTGGTGCTTCTGGAATGCAGTGGATAAATGTCAGGGGAACTTCTAAACATTATACAATCAAAGGGCAATGTCATTGTGACAAAAATTTACCAGATCCCAATTTCCATATTTCTGAGGACGATGAGAAGTGAATAGCCTACCAATGAATTTTCTTGGGTTTCAACCATATCTCCATGGAATAAATGGCCTTATGTTGAAAATAATTTGATAAAGAAAGAGAAGAGTTGGCATTTGGGAATAGCATTTAATACTAATTCTTCTAAAGCTCTAAATCCATTGAAATATTGAGTTTATCATGATAATCTCAATAGCCAATGCTATTGGAAAAGAGAGTTTAACTCAGAGATTTCACATCTTTTGACATATATGTATTAGTCCATCAAAATAGTGACCTTCTGTCAGAGGTATCAGCTAATAATTTCACTAGATAAAAGGTTTTGCCATACTATGGAATTATAAGAAAAACCCAATGACAGAGAACAAAGAATAGTACTAATAAAGTGATAAAAGACAGAGAAAAGCATAAATAAGTATAATAAAAAGAGAATTACTTTCATCTATGTGGATCAAAAATCATCTGCCTGGTGCTGATGTTTGCATTACACCAGCTGGAATTTCCAGACAAATTGCTGCATCTTTCACACATTACACTAATATGCTCCTGCCTGAATGAATGCAGTTTATTGCCAGGGCATATGATGTAGAAATACTTAGACTATGGAAATCAGACAGATGGCATGGCAAATTAATCCATAGGCAGCATGCCATAAGGTTGGTCAGTGACAGTGATGGAAGAGTGTGGTTGTTGATAGGGATAATCACAAGAAATGCAAAGGTGAGAAAGTTCATGCAGAAGGAATGGAGAGGTCGCTATTTAATTTTTATTATAAAGCCATTAGATGTGTCAATAAGTGTACTTTACTTTTTTTTAAAGTGCTGAAATGAAGAATGTTACTATTCATAAACAAATAAGTGAAATGTGAGATAGCTGAAACTTTGGGACCCTAGAATCTTGTCTTTGCTCCAAGTGCCTCACTGGAGTTTAAAGGAAAGGCTCACTGTGGGGGTTAAATATAAATTATTATGCTCATTAACTCATTATTAGAGTTACTTGATGTGGGACTTTGTGCAATTTTATTGTCACTTGTGATCTGTGACCACCTTTTTCTTTTTTGAAACTCTGAGACTTTAATTATTTATGTGATTAAAAAGCAATATTTAAAAACTAAAACATAAAAAACACATAACTACTAATACATGAGGACAACCATTACTGACTTTTTTTTTAAAGATCGTGTCTATGTCTATAAATGTGATCATGCAATATATGCATCAAACCAAAGGTCGTCACCTAAACCTATGTGGAGAAAATGACATACGAAGGCATTTATTAAAGTATACTAAAATAAATTTCTGTGAGATATTTTCTATTTTATCTGTGCAGTATGAAGTAAGTTCATTTTTTGAGCGTGAAAAGAAAGGTATCAGCTTTGGAAATTAATGAGAATCTTACATGCAGACAGAGCAAAATGGCTTTTTTCCTTTAAAGGGAAAACAATCCAAAATGAGGCAAAATTTATCATATGTGAACTATTTTTCCAAAGTTATGTGTGCATTGCATGGTGTCTGAAACATAATAAGCATATGTCTAGTGAGAACACTGTATCAGCTTTTCATGCAAACCAGTCCACCCTAGAACTTAGCGACTTAAAACAACAAACACTTATGGTTCCTGGGTAGCTCAGTCTCTTGAGTTTCTGACTCTTGATTTGAGCTCAGGTCATGATCACAGCATTGTGGGACTGAGGCCCTTACTGGACTCCGTGCTAAGTGAGGAGCCTTATTAAGATTGTCTCTTTCTCCCTCTTCCTTCTCCCATGCTTACTCATGTGTTAGAATTCTCTCTAAAGAAAACAAAAACATAAACAAACATTTATAATTGCTTACTAGGTTGGCCTTTGGGCCAGCTTGGCTTGGCCTGGTCAAAGTAATGACCAGGTCATGTAATGTCTGATATTTGGCTCAAGGTCAGCTAAGCAAAGAGGGGATTTGACCATTCATATCCTATTATAATTTAGACTAGTTCTGGTGCATTTAGGGGGAGTTCTTTAAAGCAGCCAAAGAGCACAAGTCCCAAGGTGCAAGTACTATTATGCCATTGTTTGCATCATGTTTGCTAAAAGCCCCTGGCCAACTCCAATTCAAGATAAAAGGGAGGTCTCTCTAAAGCAATAATCATGTAAGAACAGATATATCTTAAATTAAGTCTAAGCTACTTTAACTGAGAACAGCATACCTTAATACACACTGATATTGCCTTAAATGAGCACATATAATTTCTGAGTTTAAAAAAATCTGTCAAAATACAAAATCTAGATCTCAACTATTGGCTCAGTATAAAGAAGCACTTCCTTGATAGGTATTTTTAATTATCACTATTTTCAGTGTACCCCTTTACCCAACTATTTATAGGAAAACTGGGTGAGACACTGCCAAATTCCATTTCCAGGAAGTCAAGGGTAAGGTATGTTTCAGAAAGATCATTGGTGGATGCTTTATCCTGACTAACTTTATTCCATAAGAATATTATGTGTTAAATTGATGTAGGAAAATATGACACCTTTTGACCATATACTTTGCTCTGCAGTGACTTACACATCTATATTACAGTGAATTTCTTGCATATACTCAGTTATCCAAACAACTTTTTAAAAAATAACAAAACATTTCTTTGTCTTAAATTGCATTGCTTTTGTGCAATACCCATGTAATACTGAAATACTGATGAAATAGTGATCACATCTACATGTAATGATTCTCTGCTTTAGAAATCATTATGTAGTAAGTGAAAACATGTGACGCTGCTCACAGTAACAAAATATTACTGATGAATTAAGGCACATAAAAACTTCAAGCTATGGGGTGCCTGGGTGGCTCAGTCAGTTAAGTGTCTGACTTTGGCTCAGCTCATGATCTCATGGTTCATGGGTTCAAGCCCCGTGTCGAGCCCCGCGTCGGGCTCTGTGCTGACAGCTAGCTCAGAGCCTGGAGACTGTTTCAGATTCTGTATCTCCCTCTCTCTCTGAGCCTCCCCTGCTCATGCTCTCTCTCTCAGAAATAAATTAAACATTAAAAATTTAAAAAAAACCCTTCAAGCTATAATTGAAAAAAATGGCATGTTTAAAAAAACATAAAAATTCAGTGTTCTGAGTGAAAGGACACCACTGATAAAGTCAAAATCCAAAGATAGATGAGGAGGAAATCTAAAACCAACCAACCAACAAACAAACAATAGGGAAAACTATTAACATATGTAATATAAAGAAAACTATTAAAAAGCAAAAATTAAAACACACCTAAAACAAAATAAATAAAACAATAAGCAAAATGGAGAGTTTTGGACAAAGAACGTAAGCTTTGGAAGAAATGAAAATACAAAAGGGAAAAAAAGGAAAGGAGGAAGGGAAAGGGAGGGAGGATAGGAATGAACAAAGGAAGGGAGGGAAGAAAGGAAAATTAAATAATAAATATTAAAATATATTCAACTTCACTTGAATACATAAAAGACAAATGAAAATAATTATAAGACAACTTTCCATTCTTTGGCAAGTAGTGGAAAATATTTTAATAAAGTCTAGAGCTGACTACGTTGAGAGAAAATGGGTACTTTCACGTAATCTTGGTGGAATATGAATACAGATTCTACTTGGGAAAAATTTGCTGCGAGTATTGCCAAAAATTAAAGATGAATATAAAGTTGGCTTTTTCTCAAGTAGCCTGCAATAGGCAAATAGTCTTTCTAAAAAAAGTAAGATGTTGTAAAAGTAATGTTGTAAAGCTATATAAAAACATGGATCAACAAGAAGTTATATGAAATCATAGGAGAGCTGCCAAAACAATGGGTGTAGACAGACCAAGATTATAGAAAGGGATAATCATGGGCCTTTAGGCTGAAGATTGTTTTCTGATTCTGGCATCACTCACCCAATTGAGAATCTGGGTCTAGCCCTGGAAAAGGGCTACTTCAGGGGGACAGGGAAACCCACTGAAATTTTTGGCAATCTAATCAGGAAGGAGAAAAAAACTTTCTTTTTTTAAAAATTTTTAATGCTTTTTTTTAATTTATTTCTGAGAGAGAGAGAGAGAGCGTGAGCAGGGGAGGGTCAGAGAGAGAGGGGAACACAGAATCTGAAACAGGCTCCAGGCTCTGAGCTGTCAGCACAGAGCCCAATGCGGGGCTCGAACTCACGAACCGTGAGATTATGACCTGAGCCGAAGTCGGACGCTTAACTGACTGAGCCACCAGGGCGTCCCCCAAAAACTTTCTTTTTATTTATTTTTATTTTATTATTATTATTTTTTTTTTGAGAGCATCAGTGGTCATCATCAAAGAGAGGAGAGGATTAACTGAGCCTGACACAAGGCAATTGTACCCTCAAGGCATTGACTAAAATCTGCAGCTGTTTAGGAAAGGAGATGCTATGTGAAGGTGAAAACATGTGAAAAAGTGGATTACAGATTTGGAGAGTCTGGCCGAGCTAGGAAGATAAGAGATTAATGTTTAGGAGAGCAAGAAGGAAAGGCCATAGTGAATAAATTAGATTCTTGTTTGGAACCCTGAAGGCTTATGCTCTAAGAACTCTAGAAAAACAAAACAAAACAAAACAAAACAAAACAACAACAAAACCCAAAAAAACACAAATAGCAAAAACAAAACAGAATTAGACTGACCCTTACCAAATGTGCTACCTATTCTCAACTGGATTCTGTCTCTGATTTAAAGCGATAAGTCACCTTTCCTTCTCTATAGCAAAGGGGGTGGCCTTTTGCTGGAAGATTGTCCTTTTGTCTAGAACCTCTAGAAAGATTCTTAAAAAAAAAAAAACAAAAAACAAGAAACAAAACAAACAAAAAAACAGACTACAGAGAATCCAGATATAGACAGAATATAGTTAACACTGATCTCCTATAGCCACAGGGTAGAGATTTCTGAAAACTAAACCCCACATCCTATCTTTCAGGTGACTGGATTATAAAGAAAAACTGAAATCACAGCTTCATAAGTATAGTATGGTAAAGTTAAGTCAATGCCTGCAAAATTACTTGTCTAGACAGAGAGATATCGGCAGATTCTAGTGAAAAAAGAGGACCTTGAACCCAAAATTTTCAGTACACCTTTCTTACAGTTGAAAGCAGGGCTCAAACTTCTCCCTTGTCTAAGGAGGATAGAGGATAGCTTCTCCTTGTTTAAATCCCTAAAGCAACTTTTTTTGGAGATAGCTGTCCTACACTACATTGCTGATCTCCCTGAGAATCCACTCATACACAGCTAGTGCCTTCTAAGTCTATAACCACATTTAAGTTTCATCCAGGAGGAAATATCAAAAACACCAAAAGATCTGGAAGATTCAGCCAAATAATATATGCAGGAAACTCAGAGAATATATACTTAATGGACCTTTAGGGTTTTGTACCATTTTGGAAGGAATACATTTTTGGATGGAGTTAAATTTATTACTGAAAGTATGGTAACAAGACAGTCCAGATTTGGTGTGTTACTTTGAGTAACTGGAAGTGACTCACTCTGAAGACTGGACACCAGTGGTAGAATATAGTGAATGAAGTTGAGCTGTCAAAACTTCCTTAGTATTTTGTAGGAAAAACAAATAATTAAAAGGATTTGGGAGATAGAAATGGTGGAATGGATTTATTATGGATTCTCTGCTAACCCTCCTCCTCATCATATACTATATAAAGGCCCAGAGAATGCCTTTTTCACAGAGGTTTCTAGAAATGTATTTATCAGGGAGTAACAACACCTTGAAAGGTCCTATTGTGTCTGTAATCTGTGGCTCAGGAATCACAGCAGAAAATGCTGCCATTGAAATAGACCCGCTGACATTAATGGGGATGATGCGATCCCAGAATGGTAGAGGCCACACACTAGCCTCTAAAAAGAATGAAGATGAACAAAGTTACCATAATGGGTCATTATCAGAATTGTTTAACCAAAAACAATTATTGGTTGTGAGTATTTTCAAATGGGCAGTTTACTAGTCTTTACATAGGTGAAAATATCTGCAGGTTTGGCGAACTTGAATCATTACAATAGGAAATTATGATCCCTCACAAAATTCTCAGATTCAACAAATTCAAAGATCCAGGGCCCTGTGAATGCAGGAGAAAATAGTTCTCTTGAGAAAGAAAGTTGTTATACCATTGCTCATTCTATGGTTATTTTCCAAGTTTCAGAATGTACTGTGGAAATCAACATATTTAGCACCTGAACATTCCCCATGTCGGTTTATTAACTAATTTAGCAATGTAGCAATAATACATTCTGGGGGAATTTCAGAGCTTTGTGCTCTTTAAACATAAAAATCACAAATGTGGGGAGGGGCGCCTGGGTGGTTCAATCAGTTAAGGATATGAATTCTGGTTTTGGCTCAGGTCATGATCTCATGGTTTGTGAGTTCAAGCCCTGCATCAGACTCTGTGCTGACAGTGTAGAGTCTGAGAGGAGGGAGCCTCTCTGTCCCTCCTCCACTCACACTGTCTCTGTCTCTCTCAAAATAAATAAATTAACTTAAAAAATGTTACAAAAGTAGTGGGCTTTATTATATCTTTTTTTAATACGTCTAAATGGCCTATACAAAAGACAGACACATTTTGGAAACCCATAGTGGATTATCCTGAATTTAATCAGATATTAATTCTTTTATCTGCTATTCCAGAAGTGTGTTCTCTACCAACCTCATCTGGTATTCAACCAATGGTCTTATGAGTGTCTTGGTTCTACCTCCTTGTAAAAACCACCAGATTCAGCTTTCCTCACCTGTCCATAAGAATCCTTGCTGCCCTACCTAGGGCTGTATCAACTTCCCAGCCTTTTGTCATAATGTGGACTACTGGAACACTGACCATTTTTTGTTCCACAGGACAAAGTGTTTGTCTTCTATGTTGATGATACTATATTGATTAGACACTTGTGAAACACATGTGTGCCAAAGTGTAGAAAGAAAATTGTACATAATTAAGGAACTTGCCATTTCACTGAAATGCCAAGGGTCTAAGGGAAGGACAAATCAGTACATGCGGCATCCTTTATCACTACCAAGAGAAACACAGTTACTACTGGGAATCTTTGGATTTAAGAGCTAACATGTATTTCATGGTTACATGCCCCTTAAGCCCCCTTAAACACATTTACTGAATCACCTGAAAAGGGCCAAGAGGAAAAGGAGGCTTTTCAACAGATTCAGGTTACTACAAAAGCTGCTTTGTCACTTCAGCCATATGACTTGTCAATTACATGGTACATAAAGTGTCTATGACAGTTGAAATGTTGGAATATGGAGATTGGTAGGCCCCTATGGGATCTAATAGAACACTTGAGCCTTTTAAAAGTGAATGGATACAGCACTACAGCCCCACTGGGGAATAGCACTGAAAGGGGGTAGTGGAGAGAAAACCTCCCAGTGGCAGAACTTTAAGCAGAGTATATGGTTGTTCACTTCACCTTAAAGGGAAATGCTACAGAGTGAGCATAAGCAGGGGAGGGGCAGAGACAGGAGACACAGAATCTAAAGCAGGCTCCAGGCTCTGAGCAAGCTGTCAGCACAGAGCCCAATGTGGGGCTTGAACCCATGAAGTGTAAGATCATGACCTGAGCTGAAGTTGGATGTTCAACTGACTGAGCTGCCCAGGCACCCCTATTCTAATGTAATGTATTCACCAACAATATCCTCAGTACAACAGACTGTCAAAAATCATGTGGACAAAATGATTGATTCTGCTGATACCGGTGAGCTTCTTTCCTTAGTCACCTTTGCCTTTAAACAATGGACCCACTATGTCAGGTATGGAAATTATCATGGGCAAAGCTACATGGCATATTACTATCAACTACAGTTGATCAGACCATGGTCTTCAGCAGGTAATAACCGCAATTTATCATCAGCAGATAATAACACTGAGACTCTGATTTAGCATCATTTCCCAGGAGACCATGCAGCCACCTGGCTGAAGGGGAACTGTTTGCACTTTCTGGAATAGGAACATATCAGGATATAAATTCAAGTTCAGTATTACTAATGCTTCTGCCCAAACTATCATCTGGAGGGTTAACTAAATGCCTTATTTTTGCCATGCTATTCCAGACACCAATGCTTATCTCCAGGAAATATATTTTACAGAAATTCAAAACAATATTCTCATGCTCATAATGTTCATAGATCTTAGTATTTTCCCCATAACTGGGAAGCAGCTGTATTGATAGAAGGATGCAATGGCCTTTTGGAAGACAGTTGTGGCACCAGGTAAATGACAACACCTTGAGGTATTGCAGTCATGTTCTGCCAGACAGTGTATATGCTCTGAATCAGTAACTGATATACAGTACCTTTTTTAAAGATGCCCATTTATTTGTTTTGAGAGAGAGAGGCACACACAAACAGATAGCATATTCGTGTGAGCAGGAGAGGAGCAGAGAGAGAGTGAATCCCAAGCAGGCTCTGCATTGGCAGCACAGATCCCAATGAGGGGCTTGATCCCACAACTGTGAAATCATGACCTGTGCTGAAATTAAGAGTCAGGTGCTTAACTGACTGAGCCACCCAGGAGCCCTGATATATAGTACCTTTTATACCAAGCCATGATACATAGATGGAGGAAACAAGACAAGGAAATCATATGTTTTGCTTATTACTTGTTATAATCTATGAAAGCAATACTTCTAACAAGTAAAACCTGTGGTCTATCTGATTGAAGCAGAAGCCACACAAAGAAAAAAATTACTGTGCTGTGCTGATTAATCCCATCTGTGATGGGAGAATTAGGTTGTTACTCCACAAGAAGAAAGAAGTGATATGGGTGAAACCATGAGATCTTTCTGGGAGTACTCCAAGTATCATAAGTCTTATGAATATAATTAGTTGAAAACTACCGTAACAAATATAAGAGAGGCAACTAATAGTGTAGACATTTCAATAAAAATGTATGAGTTGCCCTAACAGGTGAGATACCATAATCAGAATACAGATATACAACAGATTTTGGAATAAGAAACTTGTAATTATTTTCTGCTACCACTTTATTAAATGCTATGTTATTTATGTATTTTCTTCTTTGCTTTGATATTATTTGTATATACGAACAATTATTTTTTCTTCTCTTAAGTCTAATATGTGCTATTAGAGGTTAAATCTCAAACTCATATTTAAATGAAAAGAACATCAAAGGGAAAATGTAACTTCACTAGAAAGAGAATGAATATCACCTTGAGATTCTATAAGACTTTGTACTTCCCGTCCCCGTTTTTGGGGAAAGTGCTGGCATGTCTTTAGTTTTATGTAACAGAGCTCCATTCAGATAAACTGAATATTTGTTTAATTGGTGTCTTCATTCAGAAATTGCATACATTTATAAGGGGCATGTGTGAATACTGCATTGACCAAGAAATACCTTATAATAAATTATTTCCTTCTATGTAGCATCATCACTGTTGCCAATATTTCAGAATCCCCTTCCAAATATGTGTCTTGGTTAGTTTCCTCCCAAGAAGTCCTGCCTAAACTATGAAGGCAGTCATGAAGTTAAGTTATTAGTCTAAACTGTTTGTGGCTGTCAGAAGTTATGGTCAGAAGTGGTGACTGACACGATAACTTCCAAAGATGCAGAAACTTCTATGAATGTTGGCAGCTATTTAGACTTAGCTATTACCGCCTTTGTAAGTGTAGTAGCAGAGTCTCAGATATGCCCAACTGGCTGTTTCTTTCTCTTCTCTACTCCTTAAGATGAAATTCCTGGTAAGCGGTTTTTGACCTTAGCCACAGCAGCCTAGACATTCTCTCACCCAATTCTAAACACATCTGTGCCACTCTAATTCCTATGTAAAATACGTATTTTCATAATACTTGCAGTGCCTCTTAGGTTCTTACTGAATCCAAAGAGATATGATAATTAAGTAGCTGGATAAATAAACAAAAGAAGAACTAATGTGAAGTGAATTTGTTACTAATCAATGATTGTGATGGACTCAAGTAGGACCTGACTGGGGTTCAGAGAAGAAACTAAATAAATCAGCCAGATATGGTTATAAGTCATCTGCAAATGGTTTCCTTAATTGAATTAACAATATTTATGCAGAGACTATGGGAGATAAAAATCCCAGAGGAGACACACTAGATATAGCGTTTTGTCTTTTCTAAAACTAGGAGCAAGACAAGATTAACCACTGTCCTCACTTCTATTTGCCATTGTATTTGTACTGCTTGTCATTGCAATAGAACAAAGAAAAATAATATCAAAAATTATAGGGATATAAATTCTGGTGAGTGGTTAGATTTAGGTAATAGAAAGATGGGAAGAGAGTCTTAGAACTGTACATCAAGGTGATAAGAAACACATGTATAAACACATTTAAAATGGATTAAGGGGTGTTGTACATTTGAGGAGAGAGGTTTGGAGAAGTTCTTTGGGGTAACAGAAAAGTAAGGAAACCAGCAAAATGTAGTTGGGTCTCAGATGTACTGTGGTCTTAAATAAAGAGATGCTAATCACTGGGTTTCCTCCCCACCCCATTCCTCCAGTTCTATCCAACTGTTTGGATGCACATTTGAAGACATACGTGAATTTCATAGGTATTTGGGTAGGCAGAGCAAGGTTGGTGGTGAAGAAGGGGGTAAAGTGATAAACACTGGATTCTAAATTAGGTAAGAAAAGGAGTGAGGTTCAGAGGGAGGACACACTACAGAGGGACAAAAGGAGAGTGGTGGGGTCACAATATGAGACTGATGTATTTGGGGGAGTAACCCAATGATTACTTATTTGAATAATGATTCAAATAATTCATTATTCATTTATGTGTGGAGTGGGGTGGTAGCGGCAGTAAGTTGGATATGAAAATGAGTATAAACTAGGACAAATTCCTTTATCCGTGTCCTACAGCATATGGGGTGTACATAGAAAAAGACAGGGAGTAGTCAAAGAATAAGGTAATGAAAAATCCAGAGTGTGGAAGTGGCACATTTATTGGTAATGGCAATGTTTGGAGATGTATTGTAGGTATAGTCAATAGGGTGAAAATGAAAATCAGATTCGTGGAGGCAAAAATATTAATATGACCTGAAAGTGGGTGTGTTATATGGATAATGAACTCTACAAGAATAAGGACAAAAGTAGTGACTGAGGTAAAGACAGTGAAACATGTACTAAAATCTTCAGTGATTGAAGGAGAGTGACTGGGAGTTCACTTGACTGAATAATTTTATGTCACAAGATTCAAATAATTCATTATTCATTTATTTGTGGAGTGGGGTGGTGGCAGCAATAAGTTGGATATGAAACTGAGTATCAACTAGGACAAATCCTTAACCCCTGTCCTACAGCATATGGGGTGTACATGGAAAAACACAAAACAACAAAGCTTACCAGAAACAAAATGTTTTACAATGTGTCATAAACTCGAACTACAATCAAATCTGTAACAAGTAGACTGTTTTACATTCTGTATGAAAAACTCTGCAGTGTCAGTGTCACATTTATTTGGAAAGTAAACAGTATATATTTATAATTCCTTATCAAAAACACTTAACAGAATTTTATTCTCTGCATTCTTAATATGTCAATGGCTAGCAATATCCAAAAGTTTCATTGCTCAAATTTTAATATTTTTGTCTTCTGAAAGACTTAATTCAGAATTGTTTAAATGCAAAATTCTTTACCTTAGATATGTTATAAATGAATGCTAACTTATATTATCATTAAGAAACCTTTAGTATACATAATTCTTTTATATTAGAGAATTATTTACAACTTTTTTCTTAAAAAATTTTATACCATTCTTTGTATTGCCTTGCATCTCACTTCTACAAATATAAAATGAAATAAAGAAAATGTGCTTAAGGAAGGTGTTCTAGGATAAAACTATAGGCCTTGAATACTTTCTAAATTGTGTCTTATCAACAGATTAAAATTGAAGCTGAAAATTTACACAATTCAGGAAAGCAAATTTTTCAAATACTTGACATTTTTCTTATTTTCAGCCCATTTATTTTAACATGATAGAAGTATAAACTGCATGTGTTTTTTGTTTGTTTGTTTGTTTGTCTGTTTTTTAATGGATGGATGTCATGGGGCTTATAGAATCCCAACATAACTATTTTCCTCCAAAATTATTCTGAAATTCATTTGGGAGCATTTTGTGTTGAGGGTGCGGAAAGGAAAAAGGAACATAAACATTACAACCTATGTTCCTCACTGGACTTAAGACTTTGTAGTAAATGTCAGCTTAGCAAATCAGCTTTGTGGTCTTACCAGAATAAGTACCAATTTTTAGCAGCAAATCCATGAAAGCTTTGCCTAATGCAGAAATGCCCGAAAATGACTATTCTGGATACACTGGCTTTGTTAGCATTCTCTAAATGTTATTGGTAAGCTGTACCAAATAACACTATTAAAGAAAAACAACAACAACTAATTAGAGCAATGCTGATAAATCAGACCCTTGGGTTGAAAGAAATTAGACATTGTTTACATCATTGTTGAAAAAGACACTCATAAACCTATTCTTTTTAAATAGGTTGATAGCAAGGTGTACTTCATAAAACAAATGTTTAGTGTCTCCTGATAAGTAACTCACTCAAACACACATATTTTGCTTGCCTAATTGTCAGGCAGCTATCTGTCCCACTTGTAAAATGATATGAATGAAAATTCAAGACTTAATGAAAGCTACATTCCCTAATGTTAATGAAATTATCTTTAACCTTGACTTCACAAAGTCTGTACATCTTTATGACAAGGATATTACTGCAGGTAAAAAAGATGCCATTCCCTCTCTGTCTTCCATCATGCTTCAAATTACTTAGCACCTTAAAGATGGCCTTGAAAGTCTTATAAATGGAAGAATAAATACACAGGTGCATCCATAATTACCTTCCTATCTCACAAACTGACTTCCAAATCTAATATGATAAAGTCCTTAAGGTTTTAGAAAATGTGCTGAGTCATGTTCCAAGATTCAAAAGATTTTGGATTTGATTATTGTTTTTCTATGTGGAAAAATGCATGGAAACCCAGGGGATAAATCATATAGCATAAAAATGATAATGCAAGCAGAGGATAAAAAGAAAGTAAGCTAGGAATTCAAAACCAAGTCAGAATAACATCTTCAAATTCTGCACGTAGCAATAGATAAAAAATAAAGAGACATACTGATTGATATTTTAGGAACAAATTATCTTTCAACTTTAAAATTAGAAATGTCAAAGTATTAGGTGTTTTAAAAATAATTATGTGCTGTATTCTTAAGGATTTATGTCTAGATGGTTAGCTTCTTTGGAGTTGGAGATTAGAAGAAAGAAAGTCAATTCAAAATCTTGTCACGCAAAACTCTTAACCATATTAATGCTACTCTTTGATTTTGTAATATGTTCTTTGTGTTCAAAGACGCAGCCTTTGAGGTGACTCAGTGAAGCAGTAGAAGTGGGTAAGAGTATGGATAATGTAACTCAACAAAGTAGATCAAGTAGGTGTGGAGTGAGGGAGTGATTATTATTCTGACACTTCACTATCTAATCAGTCGCATAATTAAAGGAACTTCCAGCAAAATGGGAAATTTCCATAGACAACTTCTACTCCAGAGTTCTGTATACTCTTTTCATTTTTTGTTTTTTGATTT
This sequence comes from Crocuta crocuta, assembly GCF_008692635.1. Lineage (NCBI taxonomy): Eukaryota > Metazoa > Chordata > Mammalia > Carnivora > Hyaenidae > Crocuta > Crocuta crocuta. The sequence goes on along the minus strand of NW_027532177.1, from coordinate 499,030 downwards.
TTTGTTTTTGTTATTTTTTACCTCACCCATTTTCCTGACTATTCTGACATAAATGTGTATGTTTCTGTCTAGTGTCAGGGGAAGACTACTTGCTACTTGAAAGAATTCATCTTTCAAAAAGCAGTCTTTTAAGATTCAGAATGGTCCACAAAAACAAACTTTCAAGTTATTGAAAATTACTGTGGGTTGTCTTTTTTTTTACAGAAAGAGAGATGTTAAAAACTCTATGTTTTGTTGTAAACAAAACGTATTTTATTAAAATTAATTATACTATGCTAGGTTACAGTAATTCTTCAAAGTAGTAATTAATTTTANAGGTCCCAATCATTTATTTTTGCTCTTGATTCCCTTGCTTTTGGGGATTACCTGATACTGTTTTTAATGAGAATTTATTTTATTTTATTTTATTTTTTAGAGGCAGAGTGTAAGCAGGGGAGGGCCAGAGAGAGGAAGACACAGAATCTGAAGCAGGCTCCAGGCTCTGAGTTGTTAGCACAGATCCTGAAGCAGGGCTCGAACTAACAAACCACAAGATCATGACATGAGCCGAAGTCGGATGCTTAACCAACTGAGCCACCTAGGAGTCCCTAAATAATTTTTTTAAGAATCACTTTGTAATAAGCAGATCAATCACAAGCTACAAAAATTAAGTTAACCAGTATCTCCTGATATTCAGTGCTTTGTCTACAAAATGAATAATTCATAACTAAGCAGTTAAAATGATTCCTGAATTCATTCTGTGTTATGTGTGACACAGTCGTAAACAAACTTGTTTTGCTCCTCCGTTTTTTTGCTCTTTATACTAGGTATTGGAGGGCTAGTGAAAAATTACTAGTTCTTCTTCTGCTAGTTCTTCTCCTAAAACTTGAAGAAGCATGGAGTGAATAAACACTAACAGGTTTCTGAAAATGGACTGTCCCCAAAGCTACATCTACTCTCTCCCTGCCCATTTCCAGCCTGATTTAAGCTTAGGGGAAGGCAATGACAGAAACTAGTGTTTTTAAAATCCAAAGGCAGGAATATCTGCTGCCTCTCTCAGAGAAAGCCGAGAAAGGAAGCAAGTACCCCATAGTGGGAATGGCTACATGGTCCTGGTTTGATCTTACTGAGGTTTCCCTATGACTCTAGCAAGATATGAAGATAATAAGATAATTTCTGTGTTCCAAAAGACAGCATGAAGATGATAAAGGGTTATCACAATATCATGGATACCAGGTGCCAAGGTAGAGTAGAACACATCCCAGCTACCTAGGAAAACACAAGAAATACTGAAGACTGAGCTGCGTCCAAGAGTCATTTGGTCACATACAAGCCTTGACTTCTTCATAACAAAAATTGAACACTTCAGCAGATTATCAGTGGAGAACAAATTCTGTCATCTAATTATCACAAAAACATTACCATGATTTATGGAATACAGAACTATAATTCAAACTTAGAATTCTCTAACTTCACATGATGATATCTTAATAATTCTGCTATTTGAACTCTAACTCATTTCTATGTTGGTTGAATAGAAGAATGAATAAAATTGAACACATTTTTCTATAGAGTAAATTAAAGATTCTAATTAATTTCAACTCAGTTTGTAAGTTATTTGATAGAAATTTGATTTTGGATGTAATGCAATAGTTTAGTTCTTATTTGAATTCTTATCAGGTAGATGCTTTTTGGCTTTGTTAGGAGGTATGAATTTTCTCTGACCCAGTTTTGAGGAAATTATGGCCACATTGTATCACCTATGACTCTACTATGACTCTATCAAAATACCCATTTTACGTTATTGTTGGTAATGCATATTTCCAATTAGGTTCCAGTATTCACATAGAACCGTCCTTAAAATCTTTCTATAAAATACCAAAGCTCAACTTTATACCTGCAAGTCAATTTAATAAGGGTTATATGTTTGTAGTTATATTAAATAAATATTACTTATGTTTTAGAATTATAAGGGACAAGTAGCAGGATTATTTATAACAAAGCCAGAAGCAATTGTCTTCATGGAATAATTTTATCTGAAGGAGGCAAGCTGTTTTCCCTCTGAGGAAACCCATAATCATGCAATAAACACAGTGTCATTTGACTAATGACATTTAAGTGCATTTGAAAGTAAGTTACTCTTGGACACCTTCTTATATTCTTAACTTTTTAAAGATATTACTTTCAGAAGGTTTCATTTAAATAAATATTCTTATATTTACACACTTTCATCTTAGGTTTGTTTCTAATATATTCTTGCATTTTCCCAATGCAAGGCATCCACTCTGTTCCAATGCAACATTTTATCATCCAAACATTATTTCTATTATGCAAAAGGTGAAGCTGAGGCTTTAGAATCTTCCTTTTCAAAAATAAACTTTTCTCATTGACAATATGTTGTCTCATAAATTTAAAAATGTATTCATTGGGGCACCTGGGTGGCTCAACCAGTTACGTGTCCAGCTCTTGATTTCGGCTTAGGTCATGATGTCATGGTTCGTGAGACTGAGCCCCATGTCTGACTCTGTACTGATGGCACGCAGCCTGCTTTGGATTCTCTCTTTCCCCTCTCTCTGTCCTTCCTCTGAACATGCTCACTCTCTCTCTCTCTCTTTCTCCTCTCTCTCTCAATATAAATAAGTAAACAAAAAATTAAAACAATTACTTAAAAGTGTGCTCATTATATTTTAAAATGGTAATTATAAATTTATACCAATTATAGCTTAATTTTTTAAAGTTTTGTTTTATCTTTGAGAGAAAGAGAGAGCATGAACAGAGAAGGATCAGAGAGAGAAAGAGAGAGAGATTCCCAAGCAGGGTATATACAGAGCCCGAAGGGGGGGGTTGGTATCACAAAAATTGAGATCATGACCTGAGCTGAAATCAAGAGTCAGAAGCTCAACCAATTGAGCCACCCAGGCAACCTTTATATCAATTATAGTTTAAAAACAAAAACATATACTAATTCTACATGTGCAAAGAAAATTCCACTCAACTCAAATGGAAGTCTCATCCATACAATGAAGTGCTATAATCTCAGAAAGTATATTTGTTCTTCAAGTACCTCTCTTATATTCTGCACAATGTAGAAACAATCTGAGACTATCAGAAATATAAGTTTCACCACCATACACTACATAGTTAAACATGTATGTTTATGGCCAAGAAGAAGATGCAGGAACAAGTTGGTTTTCGTTACAGAGTAAAGCAGAAGAGCCACGCAAGATGCCTGACAAGGAAACCTGAGACATGAGCTGACAAAGTGTGAAATGTAACAGGGACAAAGATAGGAGTTTTGACATAAATGACAACCCATTTCTCACTTACCTCTGATGCCTTAGGCTTCAAATCAAGGGAAAGATTTTGTGCAGGAGAATCAGCGGGGGCTATAATCCAGCGTAGCTATCATCCAACAGAAGTGATGGGATAAAAAATAAATAAATCAAAGATTAAGGGATTAGTATTTAATACCAGCTGACTAAAGACAGAGAAATACCACATGCACTAAGCTTCTTCTTTTCCTATTAAATAACACATAAGCGATTTTTTATTTAATAGTTGTTTTTTTCTCATTAAACTTTTGTTTTAATGGGTCTCAAGATTCTGTGACAGAGTTTTGGTCAAGTTGCTTCCATTAAAAAGTACTGATTTTAAAAACTAATAACTTGAAATGGCCAAATACACACACACACACACACACACAAATGGTCCACAGAACATTCCCCTTTCCTTCTGAAAGCTTTATGATGCATTGTGATCATTCACCAGTCTTTTACTTTAAACTTAAATGGCTAATTGACACAAATAGTTCTGAGATGTTTCTTCTACCACTGATTAAGCTTGGGGTGGCAGATATTGGAGATCGCATTCATTTAGCCTTCTGAGCTTACTAGGCAGGCTTGGTGCCCTTGCCAGCTCTAGCTGCCTTCTTGTCCACTGCTCTGATGACACCCACAGTGACTATCTATGTCATGCCACAAACAGTAAAACATCCCAGAGGAGGATAGTCAGAGAAGCTCTCAACATACAGAAAGCTGCCAGGAACCATATCAAAGATGGCAGCATCACCAGAGTTCAATAACTTGGGGCCATCTTCCAGTTTATTCTGAGAATGACAATCAGTCTTCTCCTTCAGCTCAGCAAACATGCAAGCAATGTGAGCTATATGACAACCCGGCACAGGTGTATATCCAAGCACTGATTTGGCCTGGATGGTTCCGGATAATCACCTGAGCCATGAAGCCAGCTGCTTCCATTGGTGGGTCATTTTTGCTGTCACCAGCTACACTGGCACAGTGAGCATCTTTGACAGATACATTCTTGACACTGAAGCACATACAGTCCCCAGGAAGAGCCTCACTCAGAGTTTCATGGTGGATTTCAAAAGACTTTACTTCAGGTGTAACATTGACTACAGCAAAGGTGACCACCGTTCTAGGTTTAGGAATCCCAGTGTCCACTCAGCCCATAGGGACAGTATCAATACCACCAATTTTATAGTTGTCCTGGGGGGGAAGACACAAGGGTTTGGCAGTTGGACAAGTTCGTGACATAATGCAATCCAAAGCTTCACGCAGTGTGGTTGCACTAGCGCTGCCATCTTTACAGGAGACTTTCTATCCCTTGGACCAAGGCATGGGAGCACTTGGCTCCAGCATGTTGTCACCATTCCAACCAGAAACTGGCACAGATACTACTGTGTCACAGTTGTAATCAATTTTCTTAATGTAGCTGCTGACTTCCTTAATAAATTTCTTGTATATTTTCTGGCTGTAGGGTGACTCAGTGGAATCCATTTTGTTATCACCAACAATTAGTTATTTCACACTGAGTGTGTAAGCCAGAAGGGCATGCTCACGGGTATGCCCATTCTTGGAGATACTGGCTTCAAATTCACTAACATCAACAGCAACAGTCAGGACATCATAGTCAGCCTTAAGACGTTCCTGTAATCACATTTTTGATAAACAGTATCTGTGTCCTGAGGCATCAGTGATGGTCACAAAATACTTGCTGGTCTTGAATTTCCACAGAGAGGTATCAATGGTGATACCGTGTTCACATTCAGCTTTCAGTTTGTCCAAGATCCAGGCATATTTGAAGGATGCCTTTACTATCTCAGCAGCTTCCTTCTCAAATTTTTTATAGTTTATCAAGCCCATCACATTTATAGATCAGATGGCCAGTAGTGGTAGACTTGCCCAAATCTACAAGTCTAATGACAATGATGTTTATGTGATTCTTTTCCTTTCCTGTTTTGTCGCAAGTTTGGAAGTGGTTTTCATGACACCTGTGTTCTGCCAGAAAACCCACTGTAACAAAGAAATAGCGGGACGCCTGGGTGGCTCAGTCGGTAAGCGTCCAACTTCGGCTCAGGTCATAATCTCACAGCTGGTGGGTTCGAGCCCAGCATCGGGCTCCATACTGACAGCTCAGAGCCTGGAGCCTCCTTTCGATTCTGTGTCTCCCTCTCTCTCTCTCTCTCTGCTCTTCTCCCACCTGTGATCTGTCTCTCTCAAAAATGAATATAAAACATTAAAAAAAAAAAGAAATAGCTGTATTTTATTTCTCACTGAATGCATGTAATGAAATTCTCATATTTGATTTCCCAGAATATTCATATAACAAAAATAGTTACCAGTTCTCATACATTGGGAGAAGAAATTTTCCCTTATAATTAATTTCTGTCAAATTAAGAGGATACATGTGGCAAAGAGGCCCTTAACATTCTCCCCAGTTTCACCAAACCCTAGGCTTCTTCCCGACCAAAGGAACTTCCCTTTTTGCAGAGCATTCATTTTAGAAAACTGGTAATTGTAAATTCTTTCTCTGTCCCTTTGAGACATATGGAAATCTTTTAAAAAATCATCTCGCCAGTTTTATGATCCAAGATTGTCATTGTCAAGAATCTGGAAGCAATTCCTGTAGTCACCAAGAAAAATTAGAGCCTATATCACACAGCTTTGTTAAGAAAGTAGGGGCCCAAGTTCAGTGGGTGCCAGTTAGCAAGGCTACTCACACAGAAAATCATTTGCAAACTCAGGAAAAATTCAATGTGCTAGACACATTCCATTAGCCAACCTCTTCTATCCTTTGTACTAGCTCACCTTAGTGAGAAAGGAAGGAAGGAAGGAAGGAAGGAAGGAAGGAAGGAAGGAAGGAAGGAAGGAAGGAAGGAAAGAAGGAAGGAAGGAAGGAAGAGAGGGAGAAAAAAACATAACCTCTCACCTTTTGTTTCAATGGAACTGAGACAGACTGAGCTCTGGACTCTTTCCACTATTGCAATATTCTTGAATAAAGCCTTCCTTGCCAATTTAACTTTGCCCAGTGTAATGTTTGTCTTGACATAAGCATCCACATTTTGCATCTTCATAAGAAAACACAGTCATCATTCATACATCATTTCTTTATTCAGAACACACATTTATTCACTAATCCTGAAAATGTCTGTTGATATCTGGTACATGCCAGAGTCTTTAGAGTGTAGGGATAAAAAAGATGAAATATTATCACTCCTTATTTTTTAATGGCCAGAAATCTTAAAGTTCTATTTGTAAAGTATATGCTGGAAGTAAGGATTCTTTTGGGAGAAAAAGACTACCCAATCTGGGGCCTCATGATTTGCTCAGGAGTTTTTCATTTGTTTATTTTTATTTGTTTATCTTGTTTACTTGCTTGTTTTTGCTTGTTTATCCTCTCTGAACCTGGGTCCTGAAAAGGACCCAAACTCTCTTAACAAAGCTGCAAAGAGAAATTTTAGAAGGCTGGGAGTTTTACAATGATTTTGGTGCCAGGAGAAGAAAGGAGCTTTTATTCACTTCTTTTTATAATCATTTAATTATTTGCTTCATTTATATTCCTTTCAGATATGAGCATGCAAATGGAAAGTTGAATAGGTGCTTTGTTTTTCTGCTCATCCCTTCGTAGAGAGGGAAATCTAATTTCAGCTTTATGTGTAAGCTGCTGATTGAACAGCAGTGTGCTACCCCCAGATGATGTCAGTCATATGACCCTATAGTCATTCATACTGATTTGGGAAGAGGCATATTTTTGTGCATGGGAAGAGGCAAAGTGACCATTGTTTTGAATTTGATACAACTATACAATTAGATCCTGTCTATTAGAGCCTAAACTTTACCTCTAGGGTATATACTTAAGTTGTCATGTTGTACCACCAGTTAGCAAAATGGCAACGCAACTTTCTTACAGAAGGAACATAAGTTACTTTAGAGAATGTGGCACACATCAAAGAGACATACAAAGTGAGAGTAGCTTCCAGGTAGTTTTTTACCAAAGATGGTATTATCTAGAATGAATATTTAACGTGGCAAAGTACATTCACCATGACACTAATTCTAGAATAAGAGACCACTTATCCTTTCCAAAGCCATGAGGAGACAAATCTGCTACAACCTATTAATGACAGCTATTTAATAATGTTAAGAAATAACTCAAGAACTAAAGATAGGTTTTGACAGGACTTTGAAGTAAATCTACTATTCTGTACCCATGTGTCTTTATTTTGAAAGGATGAAGTGAAATTTGCTGAAGAGGCCAGAGGAATGGAGAGAAATTGTATGCATCTTGATGTGTGATTCACTAACTGGAAGTTAAAAAGTATAACTTCAGTGGGATCTACAAAAGAGATCAACACGTCTGGAACAAACCATAAGAAAGAAGTAAACCACAAAGGCCACTTATCCAGTTAAGAGTCTAACAAAGTTAATAATTAGAGAAACTACCTCCTCTATACATTCTGATTATGTAGAACTTATGGTTCAGCTTGGACAGAACCAAAGCACACATGAAAAAATACTAAATAAAAAATTGCTGAGACTTAGCAATTTTATCTTTTATTAAAAAATGTTTACTTATTTATTTTGAGAGAGAGACAGAGCAAGCATTAGCAGAAGAGGGGCAAAGAGAGGAGGGAGAGAATCCCAAGCAGACTCTGCACAGTCAACACAAAGCCTGACACAGTGCTTGATCTCATGATGGAATATGAGATCATGACCTAAGCCAAAATCAAGAGTCAGATGCTTAACTGAGCCATACAGAAACCATGGATTTTTTTTTGACATGTAAAGAAGAGAAGCACACTATGAATATGAAAAGATGTTCATTGAAGAATTATTATTTTTAATAACTAAAAGCTCTAAATTATCTAAATATTCAATAATAAGAGAATGAGTAAATAATAGTTTAGTTATAATAAAAGCCAATATTAAGCAGATATTCAAAATCATGTTTAAAAACTTAATGATGCAGAAATACCCAACCTAACCTTAGAGAACAAAAGCAGTAGACAAAATACAATTTATGCTAATCACAAGTACATATAATATTACTTATATGTACATATAGAGAAATATTAAAATTTGTGCTAAAATCAAAATATTATCCTCTAGGTGAGCAGATTGTGGATTGTTTTCTTCTTACGTATCTTTTCTACTTCAAATTCCTGCACAAAAAAGATTGTTTTTGTAATCATAAAAAACAACTTTATAAATTAAAAGCTATAAATTTTTGAGGCTAAATTTTTGCTTTACATGTAAGCTAACCAGTTAGCTTGCTACAGCTTCACAGATGTGAGAAGATGCAAGATTCTGGGTCAACGGCAAAGGACTTTATTATTCATGACCCAGCAGGCAGCATGAGGCTCATACTCACATTGGTCTCCTTGCCCCCCAAGTCCCACAGGGGGGGGGCAGATGATGCGGTTTAGGACCAGGGACCCAGAGTTTAGGAAATCTAGATCTTTGGGAGCTTCTAGCAAACCTGCCTAAAATTAATCTCCAAAGAGAGACAGGACCTTTGTCATTCCCTTCTTCCCTCTGCCCTAAAGGGAGATACTGTTTCCGTCTTTGAAAGCTGTTAGCTCTAAAAACATCCTTGAAAAGAGAGCTTGGAGCAAAACTACCAATGCCTCTTGATAAAATAGTTGTGCAGAAATACAAGAGATGCCTCAGAAGTATGTGACCCATCACAAAACACATTTACAAACTTAGCATCTACTATTTTTTAAAATTTATTCTAAACCTCTTTGCAAAGGAAACAGTGCCTCTAAGACCTTATTTTTACAGTTACAGATACTGCCATCCTGCTCCCCAGCCCCCAGAGCGCTGACCGAGTTCTTCACAGGACAGCATTTGAACTCACTTTAAAGACTTACTAAGAATCTACAGTCTGGATTCTCACTTGTGACATTGCATTTCACTGCTATACAAACATTGGCTTGCCTTTTGGTTCTTATGTGTAGTGTCCAGTATCTCTTACTCCTCAAAGGAATCTGTGACAGAGGGTGTAGCACAGAACTCATATCATGAAGGGAAATCTTTCCACCCACCCTGATGTGTGATGGGGTCACTTTGGTAACCAGCTCATTTCAGCCAGTCAGAATCCAAAGACACAAAATACATTTCCAACATTACTAAGATATATTCTGAGATGACTGCTCTTGTCCCTAAAATGTATAAAAATATGTTATTAGACAAAATGAAATTTTCTGATACTGGTCCACACAGATACAACATGCCCTTCTCTGACAAAGAAGAATCTCCTATTGGCCAAATGGAGTCCACTGATATCTGTGTTATTAATCACCATTCTCTCTGACATTCAGGAAGTTGAATTCCTCCTGCATTCTTGGATGTGTGTGTGTGTGTGTGTGTGTGTGTGTGTGTGTGTTTTGCCCTTTCTTTGAGATAGAGATCAAAGTTAAGGTACCAGGAATGACACAGGTGAATGTCACATCACCTACCATAACTGTAACTTTGAAAAAATCACTCAGACTCAGTGATTTTTCTCTTTCTTACTACCACCATGTCTAACTTTGCTGGCATTGTATTTAAAAAAAAAATTAGATCTATAAAAGTAGTTAGAAATCCTAGAAAAGTCTAAGTAGAACTTAAATGTTCTTACCAATACATACATACATACATACATATATACTGTATATAGGTGAAGACATGTTAGCTTGATGATGGGTGAATGGGAATCCTTTCACTGTGTGTGCTTCAAATCATATCATCACACTGAACACTTTAAATATATCTCATAATTTTATATATCTATTATACTTCAATAAAGCTGGGTGGGGAAGAAAAGCCTCTCTAGGCTGTCTAGAGAAGTTCATAAATAAAATTAAAATAGTAAAATCACACAGCTCCTCTAAAATGTTCATAGGGCCTAGTGATTTAATGAAAAGGCAAGTAACAATTTCCTATGATGGTAACTTGTAGGATTTGCAAACACCAATATCTGAGAAAAAATAAGAGAATTAGCAAAGTCTATGCTGATTATGAATTAGCTTTTTTCATGTTTCTGTTCATACCTCCTATTAAATAAGTGCTTTGGTTTAAATTGAATTAATGATTTTATTGATCCACAATGCTTTCCTTTTACTCAATCTATTATACTACCAATGATTAAATAAATAAATAAAACTCCATGCTATGAACAATGGTAGGCACATTGATGAGTCAAAAAAATAAGTCATATTTTTAATACTGATATTTATGAGAAGTCAATAAAAACATTAGAGAACAGAAGTAGATAATCATATCCTTTTTTCTTTCTTTGTCAATAGCTTAAATAGGTCTATATTTTATAAATATTTTTGAGCCCTACTTGGTTTCACTTAGCATGAACATTTTCCAATATCATTACGAAGCTTTATTGTAATCAACTATATAGAAGTAACATACCTTATTTAACTATTCACCTTTGGGTACTAGTTATTTTCTTATTTTTCACATTTACAAAAAAAGCTGCCTATTTTTTCTGTTATGAATATTCCAGATCATAAATTGGAGACCATATTATTTCCTAAGCTAGAGTCCTAGAAGTAGATTACTATATTATTGAAGGATGGGATCATTTCTAAGGGTCTAGATATGCTACTGCCAAATTGCCATCCAATATGTTGTATCTATGTACACTTCTTTTGTACTGCATGGGAATTTTCATCCCACTGGACTCCTCTCAGAATTCATTACTAAAATATTAGAAGAAAAATACATTTTTTACATTTTTAACTGTTTATTCAGTTTTGAGACAGAAACAGAGCATGAGCAGGGTAGGGGCAGAGAGACAAGGAGACAAAGATTCTGAGCTGTCAGCACAGAGCCTGATGCGGCGCTCATACCCACAAACCCTGAGATCATGACCTAAGCCTAAGTCAGACGTTTAACCGACTGAGCCATACAGGAGCCCCACATTCATTTTGGTTTTAATTTATGTTTCCTTATTGAAAACTAAAATTAAATTGTTTCTCATAAAAATGTACCATTAGTATTTCTTCTTCAGCACCTTCTTAGTCTTATATGATTTTTCAAAGGCTTTTTCAATCTCTATTTTACTCTACTGTTCCAAGAGGCTAGGAAGCTAAAAAACTATATTTTCCCCTAGTCCCTTAATGTAAATTGGGTTGTACCTATCAAAGAGAATGAGTTCTGATGGAAGTGGAGGCTGATGCTGCTTTTCTGCTGTGGCACCAGTAGCCAGGTGGCTTCCAGTGAGGAGCCTGAAATTAAGTCCTTCATTATAAACGACCGCAGGCTGCACATAGTCCCAGTTCCAGGAAAAGCCTCAGCTGAAGCCACCCTCGTACTGCCCTCAGATCTGCCAATCAAAAGAAATGTGTAACATTCCTGTAATCTTGGAGAGGAGTCAGGGCTGGGAACTCCAGGTGGTTACTTTGTACAAACTTGCCAATCATTCACGGCTTGCAGAAGCCCCTCGTAGATTCTCTGAGCCCACCTCATAATTGGTCATTTTAAAAGACTCTCAAAGGTCATGATTGGGTCCCGCCAAATGTAACGGATGCCTCACAGATACTGAATGGTCAAAACTGTTACTATGCTGTTACTATGGGCATTGTACAATTATGACTGGTGCTTATGCAATGATGCAAAATGTACAACGTGTGCACGGTAAAACCCCCGCCCTTCCCCCATAAAAACCCTGCTCACCACTGTTTGGGGCTTCACCTTGCTGGCGCTGCGCTGGGAGACGGGTGAGCCCCTTCTCGAGCTTGTAATAAAGACCCTTTTGTTCTTGCATCGGTGCCGGCTCCTTGGAGGTCTCTTGGGACTCGCGATTCAGGCACAACACCAGTTCATGTAGACGTTGGCAGTGCCTATTTTCCACATTCTGTTGTCTATTCACCAGCTTCATCAATGTAGAGCACTTGTGACATAATCAGCAAAGCTTCTAGCAGAGAAAAATTGGGATCCTGGCCATTTCAAGACAAGATTCTTCTTGTGACCCCCTGATTCCCACTTCCGAGCCATTCTAAAAATTTTGAAAGCACTTCTCTTAAATTTCTTTCTGATACAAAAATCTGCAGTGATTTTCATTTCCTACATGAAACATGGCTGAAACATTGTCTATTCCTCAAGTCTTCAGGTTTCTGTCCTATGGCATATTTCACAGAAGACTTTTAGTGATTTTTTTTGTAAAGCATTGCACAACCAATATTAAGTATTAGATAACCCTCTTCATAAAGGGTTTTTAATTACTATGTCCTAGTATTAGTACCAATGTATCTATTAGTATTTATTCATTCCAGGATCTTTGATTTCTATATTATGGATTCCATATTTTTTCTAGACTACTTGCTAATTCCTTTTATTACTTTTTAAATTATGAAATATACTTTAGCTTTTAAAACATTTAGAAAATGTAAAGGTTACAGTTATTTTAGATTTTAATTTTTTTAACATTTATTTATTATTGACAGAGTGAGAGACAGAGCACGAGCAGAGGAGGGACAGTGAGACAGGGAGACAGAATTTGAAGCAGGCTCTAGGCTCTGAGCTATCAGAACAAAGCCCGATGTGGGGCTCAAACCCACAAACCGCGAGATCATGACACTTAGGTTTTTCCCATAACTTGGTTATACAAATAAAGCTGCAGTGAATACAGGGTTGCATATATCTTCTTTTGCATATATCCTTTAAAATCACCATTTTCATTTTCTTTAGATAAATACCCAGAAGGAGAATTGCTGGATCATAGGATTTTTCTTTTAATTTTTTGGAGAATCTCCATAGTTCTTTCTATAGAGGCTACACCAGTTTACATCCCCATCTACAGTGCACAGGGGTTCCCTTTGGTCGACACCATCATTTCTTGTCTCTTTGACAACAACCATTTTGATTGGTGTGAGGTGATATCTCATTGTGGTTTTGATTTTTATTTTCCTGACGATTAATGATGCAGAACACCTTTTGATGTACCTATTGGCCATCTGTTTATCTTCTTTGGAAAAATGTCTACTCAGGTTTTCTGTCCATTTATAAATCATATTGTTTTTTTTTTTTTTTTTTTTGGCTATACAGTTGATGAGTTCTGCATAAATTTGGACATTATCCCTTTATTAAATAAGTGATTTGCAAATATTTATTCTCAATCAGCAGATTGTCCTCTCATTTGGTTGTTTCCTTCAATGTGAAGAAATGTTTTAGTATGTTATAGTTTCACTTATTTTTGCTTTTATTGCTTTGCTTTTGGTGTCATATTTAAAAAAAAAAATCATCTCTGGGGCGCCTGGGTGGCTTAGTTGGTTAAGCGTCCAACTTTCGCTTAGGTCATGATCTCGCAGTTCGTGGGTTCGAGCCCCGCATCAGGCTCTGTGCTGACTGCCAGCTCAGAGCCTGAAGCCTGTTTCAGTCTGTGACTCCCTCTCTCTCTGACCCTCCCCTGCTCACACTGTCCCTCTCTCTCTCTCCTAGAAATAAATAAAACATTTAAAAAAATTTAAAAAAATAAAAAAAAAATCATCTCTAAGACCTAGGTCAAGGATCTTATTGACTATATTTTCTTGTAGAAGTTTCCAGTTTTCATGTCTTACATTCAAGCCTTGATTTATTTTGAGTTAATTTTTGTGTATGGTGTATGACAGTGGTCCAGTTTCACTGAAGAGACAGTTCTTTGCCTATTGTATATTTTTGGCTTCTTTGTCATAAATTACTTAACCATAAATGCATGGTTTTGGTTCTAGGCTCTCTATTCTGTTCTATTGACCTATGTGTCTCTTTTTATGCTAATACCATACTGTTTTAATTACTATAACTTTGTAATATAGTTTGAGTCTGGGACCATGGTACCTCTAGTATTGTTCTTTCTCAAGATTGCTTTGGCTATACACACGCATGCACTGTTATACAAATTTTAGAATTATTTATCTATTATTTTTAAAAATGTCATTGTAATTTTTATAGGGACTGCACTGAAATGTAAATCACCTTTGGTAGCATACACATTTTAACAACAGTGATCATTCCAATTCATAAGTACAGAATATCTTTCCATTTACTTGTGTTTTCAATCTCTTTCATTAAAATAGTTTTAATATATAGGTCTTTTACCATCTTGATTAAGTTCATTCTCAGGTATTTTAACCTCCTGGATATGATCATACATGGAAATGTTTTTTGGGTTATTTTTTTAAAATTTATTTATTGGGGGGCGCACATGAGAGCAGGGTAGGAGCACAGAGAAAGACAGGGAGAGAAAGAGAATCCCAAGCAGACTAATAGCACAGAGCCTGATATGGAGTTTAATCTCACAGACTGTGAGCTTTTGGCACAAACTTGAGCCAAAACCAAGAGTCAGGTGTTTAACTCACTGAGCTACCCAGGCGCCCCTGGAATTGTTTCCTTTATTTCTCCTTCAGATAGTTTGTTATTGGTGTGTAGAAATGCAAAAGATTTTTGTGTATTGATTCTGTATCCTGCAACTTTATCAAACTTTATTAATTCTGACATTTCTTTGATGGTGTCTTCAGTGTTTTGCAAATATAATATAATGTCATCAACAAATAGTGACAGTTTTACTTCTTCCTTTTGAATTTGGATGCTTTTTTTTTATTTTTCTTGTCTAATTGGTCTGGCTAAGACTTGTACTACCATCTTGAATAAAAGTGGTAAGACTGGGCATCCTTGTTGTGGTCCTGACTTTAGACGAAAGGCTTTCAGCATTTTACTGTCAAGTAGGACATTTAGCTGTGGGCTTCTCATATATGGTCTTTATTATGTTGAAGTAAGTTCCCTCTATACCCACTTTGTTGAGAGTTTTTAAAAATTATTATTATAAATGTATGTTCAATTTTGTCAAATGTTTTCTGCATCTATTGAGATGATCATTTGATTTTTATCTTTTGTTTTGTTAATATGGTATACCACACTCATTTATAGAGGTTGACCACCCTTGTATCTTCGGAATAAATCCCACTATATCACGGTGTATGAAACTTTTGATGTATTGTTGAGTTCAGTTTACTAAAATTTATACCTCCTAATATAATTGTAATAGTCACAAATGGTCCCCAACTCATAATGGTTTGACTTGTGATTTTTTTTTGACTTTGCAATGATGTGAAAGCAATATACATTCAGCAATATACTTCAATATTTGAATTTTGATCTTTTCCCAAGATACCAATATGCAGTCTGATATTCTATCATGATGTTGGGCAGTGGCATCACAAGGATAAACAAAAATATACTTAACAACTGTCCTGTACCCATATAACCTTCTATTTTCAATTTCAGTATTCAATAAATTACATGATACAGTCAACACTATTTTATAAAATAGGCTTTGCTTTGGATGATTTTGCTCAACTGTAGGCTAATATAAGTGTTCTGAGCATGTTTAAAGTGGGCTGGGCTAAGCTATGATTCTTGGTAGGTCAGATATTTTCAATTTACAATATTTTCAATTTATGCTGAATTTACTGGATGTAACCCCATCATAAGTTGAGGAAGATGTGTATATGGCTAATAACCTTTGCCATGATTCATCTTGTGAAACAACAGGATCATTGTGAAACAATTTATCTTGTGAAAAAACAATCATTTAATTGTGCTTTCAGAGTTATTTCTCTCTAGTATCACATCACTTCCAAATACCTGTAGTTGACTTTCATTTGATTTTGTGTTTTTTAAAATGTTACTATCCAGTGCTAAAGATCAGTATTTATTAATTTTCTAAAAATAGATTTACCAATAACTTTTTGTTTTGTTTTGTTTTGTTTTGTCTGGAAGCTCTTCTTTGCAGATCCACAGTAGTCTTCTGAAGTACTCAGAAGCAATCACACATATGACTTAGAAGCACTTCTAAAGGAGGAAGGTGGATAACCACAGGAGCCAAGTTCACCATGGAAATGGACTCTGAAGAGTTATAACTCTCTGTCACAAAGAAAATAACCCCAGGGCATCACTGCTAGCTTCCCCCAAACTATCTGATACACATATAAGATTCAATGCCACATGGTGAGAGTGAATGCTTTCAGCAGTGTGAGAATTGCTGATAAAAGAGAGTTGATGGCACTGGGGAATGGATATACTTTCAAAGCAGGTAAAAGTGACCAGTGCAAATTATACCTTAGAGGATCTAGAGTTCAAAACCAGTCTTAATCTAAGCTGTGAGTGAAGAGACATAGAGCAGTTCTGTAGGCTATGTTTTTACACATAATAATTTATAATATTTGAATTTATAACATAAAGTAACTATTTGGGTTAAAAAGGATTTCTGTGATTTCTAAACTCCAAAAAAAAAAAAAAAACAACATTCTCTAATTTAGAAGACATCTTTTCAGGCTTCAAATAGATTGAGAATGCATTTGGTACAATTATGTGATTCTTCTTCTAAATCATTCTTTGCACTTGGTGTGGGAAAAGTATGAAATTTGTCAGAGGATCTATGATACTATTCTAGTGAATTGAATATGCCATAACTTTAGCATATCTTGGAGCTATTTTGACAACTAATACCAACCCCATTATTAATATTTGCACAGAAATCTAGGACAGTGTTCAGGAACCTTTTTCTGTAAAAGGCCAGTTTATAAATATTTTAAGGTTTGCAGGCCATTTTGTCTCCGTTGCAACCACTCAACTTTGACATTATAGTGCCAAACCAGCCATGAACAGTATGTAAATTAACAATCAGTGCCATGCTCCTGTAAAACTTTATTTACAAAAGTAGGCAGTGGGACAGATTTGGCTGGGCTGTAGGTAATTATCAAAGATTAATCTAAAACATTTATTTACACTTGAGTTATAAATTGAAGATTGTTCTTAGGATGAAAGAATGTCCATTTATCTGCATTCCTTGTGATCACTTTACACATTACTCACAGGATGCTCTTGGTGTCATCCTTGAATTACCTGCATTTTCTTGCATTTGGAACATTGATCTTACCAGGAATTCCTGTCTCAACATATCTTTACCCAAAAATCTCATTCATAGGTTTATATATATATGTGTGTGTGTATATACATATAGTTTATTTATTTTTGAGAGAGAGAGAGAGAAAGAGCAGGAATCCTAAGAAGGCTCCAGTGTGGAGCTGGATGCAGGGCTCAATCTCCTCATGACTGTCAGATTATGACCTGAGCCAAAATCAAGAGTCAGCCAACTGAATGAGCCATGAAGGTGCCCCTCATTCATACATTAAAGACTAATTCTAAACTTGCCTCCATCTTCCCTCAGCTGTAACTGTCAGTCTTCCTCTTACATCTTAGAACCATGTATCTGCAGATTCCTTAGGACACTCTCAGTTTCTCCTCTGTTTTATCATTGTTTATAATGAATGTTTATAAACATTCATTCATATAAGTGGATTTCAGATTTTTTTTCTCCTTAATCAGCACACTGCTTTGTCCAAAAATGTTTTATACACAGTTATTCAGTGGATAAATGCCAAGCACTTATATTAGAAGGGAAAGGAAAAAGATTTAAGGTAAATGTCATGGGATCAGTTTGACTAGAACTGGTTTTAGAACTGGTTTTTATATTTCAAGTAAACCACAAGTCACTTAATTATTATTTCCATATTAATTAAACAACATAGCCTCCCCATATTGGAAAATTCTGAAACTGGCTGAGAATCTTGGGCAAGTGATACAATATGTTTGAATAAGAAATTCTTGTCATCTATTCAAACTGACCAATTAGTTTTATTAAATTATTTAATTTCTCTAAGAAATTCAATATATAATACTGTGTAAACATATACACAGCATTTTTTAATGTTTATTTTTGAAAGAGAGAGAGATAGAGAGAGAGACCGAGTATGAATGGGGAGGGCAGAGAGAAAGGGAGACAGAGAATTTGAAGCAGGCTCCAGGCTCCAAGCTGTCAGCATAGAGCCCTATGTGGGGCTCAAGAACTGTTGAGATCATGACTTGAGCCAAAGTCAAAGGCTCAACTGACTGAGCCACCCAGACACCCCATAAACAACATTTTAAGTAAACATAGGTAATTCTAATGACATATAAGTTACTAAATTACTATTTTATTAGCATTTCAATATTATCATAGATAGTTGTATTGTTTTTTGGGAATACAAAACTAGACTATAGAAAAATTCAAATTATGAAATAAATACCAGTATATTCTTTGCAATGTCATATATTTATCCACCAACAAATTCATCAGTTCTTTCTCAGTTTAAAACTCAATAAGAGAAACCAATTAAAGAAAATGAAATTAAAAACATATCATGAAACTAAAGGACTTGAAATCCTTTGATGGGAAAAGCTAATTCCCATAGTTCTCTTGCTTTCAGGAATTATGTCATATATTTTTTTCTTTTTTTCCATTTCTTTTTTCTTTTCTTAAAAATAATCCTAGTTAATATAGCACTTTACTAATATGTAAATACAACTGCATTTACATCAAGCTTTGTTTTGCCAGTGAAAAGGAGACTTCTTTCATGTCTAGTGTGTTTTAGGTACAAATGTTTGGGGAGGGAGTCACTGAGGGCAGCAAAGGACAAGACAAGGTCAACTGGAGACTGCAACTAACGAGAATCAGAAATCGCTCTTCATCCTGGATCAAAAATCATGTCTTAAAATACCGCATAAGAGTACATAGTAATATTCGGAAGGCAGAATTTTAAATACATGCGACAATGTCTTGGGTTATTTATAAGGGTCTGGAATCTATAAATTCAGTCCAGGTATGGGAGGAACTAGTTGCAGCTGTTAAATGGGACTCTCTGAAGAAGAAATTAAAAATTAATTAATTAATTTAATTTAATTTAAAAAAGTATTCTCTGGATGCAAGTTTCCAAACCAACTTGACTGGGTGGAAACAAAAAAAGAGGAATTTATTTTAAGGATTTAGGGGCTGATTCCAATAGGATGGCAGTAGAACCTCAGCAAGGGACTCAAAGTGAAAACTGAACAATTGGCTGAACTCTTCAACCCTTGACTCTACCTTTCTCTGTGTATAGTGCTTCCAAGATCTCTTCCAAAACATGACCTTTCCCTTGTTCTTCTTCTTATACATGACAGGTAAAAGAAAGTTATCCACCTTTCCTCAAGAAACTATGCCAAACTAAATTATAATTTCCTTACCCTCATTGCAAATATCCATGCTTGATAATTTCATCTGGCTTACTTGTGTCAGGTGTCAATGCTGGGCTTAGTCAACTATACCATCACACCTGTCCTGTCAAGGTAAGAAAATAGGGAAAGGAGGCACTGTAAACTGCACTGAAACCCCCAAAATGTGTTTACTCTAAATTCTCATAATTCAGAATTCAGATCAGTATATAATTCATTATGGAGGACATTATCAAACAATGTGGATAGGAATGAAAACTGTTGGCTGACAGTTTGGCAATGGTGACCATAGGCATAAATAAACACTTTGCCCAAGAAATTGCATTCTTAAAAACTCTGAAACAAAGGCATAATCTTTGCATAAAACGTAGGCATAAGGATGTTAATCGTACCTTGTTTAGAGGGGAAAAAAGCCAAACAATTGGTGTTCTAAAAGTGATATTATATCCAGACAGTGCTGTTGGTTAAAATGATACTAAGAAATCAATATAATGTGGGAATTATTTTTTTCCCAGTAAGAAAAGTAAAATAAGTTTGGAGAATATTTATATTTTATGGCCCCAGACTGATGGTTTCATTTACATCTACAAAGGATTTATCTCCTGGATATAAACAGTTGTTATTTACAAACTTTTTATTTATTATCCTAGGAATGCCCATACCAGAGCATTTCAAAACCACAAATTATATCACCCATTTAGTTGTTGATATTCAATTGTTTTCGAAAAAGTGTACATTTGCTTACATTATATTGGCTTCCTTAACCTTTTGTGCATTTACTCACGGCCTATAAATCAGTTAGTCTAAAAGCTCCAAACTTTTTTCAGGTCTACATACCTTACTGCAAGAGAGCTCAAATAATAATTTTGATTCTAAAATTTTGATATTCAAATTCATTTTGAAGTTTAGGCTCTTTAGCAATTTTACGACCAAGACAGTACCTCTCTGAGGAGGTGAAAACCAAAGTCAGAAAAATCAGCAATGTATGTTTATTGGGGAAGGTATACAGGATATTTAGGCAAAAGCAAGAATCTATATAAAGTTCCAGAGACAGGACAGGAAGAGTATATATGTATGCATGTATGTGTATACATCTATGTATATGACATTTAAATCAACAGTAAAAAAAAATCCATTAGTCCATAATGATAGATATAAATGATTAACTATATAAGTAAATAATAGCCAATCTCTGATGCAGAAGAATTCTGAATAATTTATGTCAACAGTTTGCTTTTAAGGAGGTGAAGCAAAACTTTCCATTACTTAAGTACAGGCTGTGTATAGTGACCACCTTCTAAAGATTACAGTATGGAAAAAGAAAGAACAAAAAGAGAGAGAGACAACCAATAGTGCAAAAACATGACTAACACAACTTCAAGCCAGGTGATTAGGTTTAATATCAGCACCAATATGCTATATTGATAGTATGCACCCTTGATGTGATAAAAAGAATATGGCAATTACTTCTGTGACCTTCCCCCCTAAAAACCCATAGTCCCAGGCTAACCACAAAAAAACATGAACCAAACAAAAATTTAGGGATATTCTACAAAATATCTGAGTAGAACTCCTCAAAACTGTCGTGGGAAGTCTGACAGACTGTTTCAGCCAAGAGGAGTCTTACTAGATATGACTATTAATGCAATATGTTACCTTGGATGGGATTCTGAGAACAGAAAAAGGATACGAGAGGGAAACTGGGCAAATTTTCATAAAATATGGACTTCAGTTGATAACACTGTACCAATATTGGTTCATTAACTGTGACAATTGTACCATACTAGTGTAAGATAGTAATAGAGCAAATTGCACGTGGGTATGCAAGAACTCTATACTATTTTCATAATAGTTTTGTAAATCCATAAAGGTGTAAAACCGTACTTTGTGTTCCATCTTAAGAGGGATATACCATAGCATAAACTGAATTCAAAAGACATAAATTCAGAAATAACTTACTGACTGACTTCCTGTATGAATCAGCCTGTGCAGGAAGCAGGGAGGTCCTTACCTCCCTGGAACTTTAACATTTCTAGTGGGATGGTGGGACAATAGGCCATTAAGCCAATGAATGAAAAAAATATATTCATATATGACGACTGTCCCGATGAAGGAAATAGGCAAAACTCCTACATTTAAGCTTCATGGTAACCCAAATGTCATTCCCTTTTTAGTCCTTCCCCCACTTGCGGGCCATCCCTCAGCCTGTGCTTGCTTGTCAACTCTGACAGTTTGGGATATCTGGCTGCAGGTATCAAAGTGGTTGTAACAAAATGCAGTAACAAAAACATGTGAAATGTGTGGTTGTTGTTTTCATTCTTACTACTTCTCTAGGATGAATTTTACTCTTCCACTATTTCCTGTGTATTTTAACAACACATATTTTAGAAGCATAGCCACATATATTCTAAAAAATTGTTGACATACTTTTCTTATCAGGGAAAAGGATGGATTCTGGAGTACCATGGATCAAGAGTGAGGGAAGGAAAGAAAGCTACCTAAACTGGCCAGACTGAAAAAAATCAATTATGCTTTCAGTTAGACATTGTTAGAGAGTACAGTTACAAGACCCTCACATATATGTCTAGCTGCTTTTTATTTTTATTTTTTTTAATTTCACTTATTTTAGAGAGAGAGAGACAGAGGGCTGGGGAGAGCAAGAGAGGGAGAAAGAGAATCTTAAGGAGCCTCAGCGCAGAGCCTGATGTAGGTGTGACTCAATCCCACCCCCGGGGATCATGACCTGAGCTAAAATCAAGAGTCAGACTCTCAACCAACTGAGCCATTCAGGAGACCCTAAGTCTAAATGCTTTTGAGATATTTGAGTTTGTTCATTGAGATAAAATTAAGCAGTCATTTTCATTGGCTTTAAACTTAGTTTTTATTTGAAATCTAGTTTCACATAGTCAAATTCTGTGCTTACCTGAAATTTTTGCTTTTTAAAATTTAGTTTCACACAACGAAATAAAACAACTTTGCTTAGATTAAGATATAATTTTTGAAAATTAGTGGACTAGTCACAATTTTTCCATGATTATTCTCTCATTTGATGGTGTATTAAAGTTCTCTTTAGAATCCTCATGTTGAATAACCATAATTAGAGTGAGAATTCACTTTCAGAGATCTATCATTTCAATAAATTATTATATGAATCTGTGTTAGAATTTGAAGTGATCTTAGGTTTAAAGTTTTGTTGCTATTTCATTTGTTTTGCTTCACTTCTTTAGTTTAGAGGTCAAAGTTTACATCAAAAAAACCCTAAAGCTTCTGGATTCATAATTTCATAACTAACATAACTTTCTGGACTTGAGACCATGGAGTTTCCAGAGCTATTTAGATTGAAGAGAATTAGATAGAAAGCACTGTTTCATATTTTAAAGTGTTGACTGCATAATTTCAGAGTCATAATGGAAGCAGGAAAAATTTCCTAAGGGTGACCAACCACAGGTACACGTCTTTGTGTGTAAATTTTTATGACTGCTAACCCCCAGGTTAGAGGGTGACATCAGTTTAATGATTGTAGAACAATGAAAAAGAGAGAAAATACGACCATTATTTAAAATATTTTGAAAACTTGGAAACTATACTCTTCATAGGTATTCAATTTGAAAAGATGAATGAGTTAGAATGACCATAAGAGAGCTTGTGGATAGAGATATTTCAAAATGGTTTCATACATTCTTATTCACACAATTTAATTTATATTGAAGAAAATAAAAATCCCCTAGACCAGACATTTGGGGATGGCCTGACCAACATCCACCCAGTCTTTTCTGAGAACTTGTCCTTTATTTTTTATCTGATGAACTCATAAAATCTGAGACAGTGTTATCAAGGAGTGGTTATTAAAACCAGAGCAATGAGTCTTTAAGGTTAAATGGTGGGAGGGTTATTTGGTGGTAGGTGATTCTTGAATGAGAATAAACGAAGAAAAAAAATCATTGACTATATAGGTTCTCAGGTATGTAAAAAATAGCCTATCGTAAACAAAAATCATTTAATACTAAATAAGAGAAGCTGAACATATAATAACTGGGAGAGAGTATCTTAACAGTTAAGAATACACTGTTCACAGTAGAATCCCTGTTCTCAGGTATTTTCAGGGTCTTACTACATTCATGTTCTTCTACTGGCTTTGTGGTTTAGCATTTCCTTCTTCAGTAACTCAATGAATGAATTGTATTTTATATTTTGTGAGTGTTCTTCCTACTTAACTGTCTCTTCTTCAGTATTGGCATTTAAGGCATCTGAAATATCTATTGTACAGATCCATTTCAGTGTATTAAACACTAATTTTCAGGGCTGGGAGGGTCTTTATTTCATTGATAATATGAATAATAATGAATAATGATATAAATATAAATAATACCAATGCTTTTTCCTCTCATTTTTTTTTTAAAGTTTATTTCTTTATTTTGAGAGATAGAGACTGGGGAGTAGGGTGGGGAGGAGCAGAGAGAGAAGAAAAGAATCCCAAGCAGGCAATAAAGTGTATGCAAGGAGCTGACAGTGGAAGATGGGGGGAGGGGGATGGCAAACTTGCAAACTGTGAGACCATAACCTGAGTGGAAATCAAGGGTTGGACATTAACCAACTGAGCCACCCAGGTGCCCCATAATTTCTTTATTTTTATTTCTGTTCTATTGCTTTTTTTCCCCAGATCTTTTATTTCAGCATATGTTATTAAAAAAATAAACAAAAAACTAGTATTATTTGTGATCATAAACCATTTATTTATGTCTAATTCTGTGTTAGCTTTGTCCTACAAACATTGACATGGATGTTTTCAATTAACATGTAATGTATCATTCTTGCATTTCTTAATTTCTTTTATAATCTCCTACATAGCTCAGTTACATCATAATAGTTGGTTTCTTTTGATTTGCTATTTTTTCTATTTATACATATTTTTATTTTATCAGAATCTAAGATCTTTTAACAGATTTCATGAGTATTCAAAAGTATGCAAATTGTTAGGTATAGACTCTAAATAAATGAAAAATCTTAATGTTATATTGTTATTTACGTCTTTAACCTCCCCACCTTTCTTCTCCACCCACTAGTTTCAGAGAATGTTGTGTTAAAATTTTTAACTTTTTCAAAGTTTTTAATATATCTATATTTCCCCTGGAGCTTTGTCTCTTGATGCTTTATATATACGATAATATTTTGTAATTTATATTTATTTTTATGATAATTTTATGTTTTATTCAGTTGTTTCCCTTACTAGTTTCTATTTCATTCTTCCCTGATTTTTTCCCGTTTTATGTGAATGAAATAACACATGATACAATTAGAAACCTAGCTTAGTTTAGTTACATATTTTCCATCTTTACACTATTTTCTAAATTTTCAATTTTGTTCTGTGTTTTTTTCATCTTTGACAACATATTGTTGAAGCATAAAATTAATTTGAAAGGCTCTTTTATTTCATAAATTTATTTCTTCTGTATTCATATAAGTACTGATATATCAAAACTCATTTTGAATACATTTGGTTGTGTGTCCTTGTTTTTTTGCTGTGGTTGTTCTGTTTTTTGCTTTTTGTTTTTTGTTTTCTTTTGTTTTTGTCTTGATTAGGTCAAGTTTTCTGTCTTAAATCTATATTACTTTTCTCTCACTCTCTTAATACTAGTTATTTATCTTACCCACTGATATTTATACTGTGCAAAAATATAGTTACTAGAATATTCTCTCATTTCACCTATAACCATCATACTGAAAAATTCGAGTTTAGTTTTTTGTGGTGTTATGGACATAATTTCTTGCTTTGAAATCAGAGGCTTTTGGAGCAATACACTTTCATAAATTATTAGATCTACCTTTGATCCTATATCTTTTTTTCACACCTGAATTCTCTATTTTTAAAACTTTATTTTTGAGTATTTTCAAAACAGATTTCTGTTTGCCAACATTCAAACATCTAAGATGCCTTAGAATATTTTTATTACCTTCTCACATTTAAATGAAAAGTAAATGGTTATAAATCTGTAGAATTACAAATTCTTCTTCATCCATATATTAACCAGCATAAACTATACTATGTTATTATAATAAACTACCCTGAAATATCACAATAAAATTTATTTCTTGGTCATCTCTGAAGCAGTTCAGGTGGGCTGAAATTTTTGTTTTGTTTACTAATATATCATGAACCTAAAAGAAATCCTCACACTTAGTGAGGGCTCAAGAATTATTTGTGGCATCAATTAAATACTGAATAAAAAATAGAGGAAAACATGGATAGAAAAATAAAAAAAGTTTGTAGAGTTGTATGATTGAGGAACTTGATTTTTATAAAATAATATGTGGCTTGTTTAATGTATCAACATATGCTAAGAGGAATTGCTGTAGGACTTTCTTCTAATTTAGAATACAATTCATTTGCATCTTTAACTGGGTGTGAAAGGATGCCCAGACACATAAATATGGTGGTGTTTTCCTTAAGAATGTGAGCAAACTTCCTAAAACACTAGTTAATTGTTAGATGATAAAAATTAGGGAATACAGAACTTATGATGAATCTTATTAGGTCTCAATTTCTCCACTGCTCCTCTATTCCCTTCATCACTTCTTCCTCTAACTCTGCCCTATGGTTTACTCTCCAATATGTTTTCAATAGAATTATTGGGTATTTATTTGGGGTTATAATCCAAAATGTATTGTAGTTAATCAGTCATTTGTGATTGTTGAATTGAGTCTACTCACTTTTATTTCTAATTGTTGTAAATTTAATTATAATTTTTAAGGGAATGTGTCACTTTATAAAATACATATTCGTATAAATAAATTTGTTGGGCCATAGAAATCTGCTACGTAAAAAGAAATCACAATCTTAACCATCAGATCTTTCTATTCATGGCTGTACATTAGAAAGCTCAAAGTGGAGCTAAGGGACCAAAAAAAAAAAAGTAGTTATATTTTCAAAAAACATTCTAAGAATTATATCCACTCCATGTCCTATTAATAATATCCTATCAATAAGTCACTGGCCAAGGAAGCACTGGCATACCCTGTAGAGGCAGGTTCCTCCCTTNNAGAGGTTTCCTCCCTTATACTTTTGATGCTAACCCCCAACTTGCTACTCCTTTAGCAAGATGACTTTTCTGACATTTCATATGTCATTAATTATTTTTCCATTTTGCTTAATCTTACCACCCTCAGTAATTTGTCATAGCCTTTGAATTCAGACACATGTGGTTGCATGCTAAAGGGACTGAAACACATCAGGAATCTAATTTTTCTTGACAACTACATTATGTCACCTCTAGCATTGGCATATTTTAAATTTCCATGTTTTCTCCTGATTTGATTGACACATAGCATACTAAATTGCCTTAGCTTTCAAATATACTTGATTATAGCCCCAAGAACTTCACCTCCTGATAAGTGAGTATGCTCTGACTTTTAGAAGCAAATATGCTTGTAATTAAAGGAAACCTTTCTTTTATTCTTACTTAGCTGTCTTAAGGAATAGCTTTTAATTTGGGATTGGAGTTTCAAAACTTTTTGGCTTATAAATACTATAATTCAATTTGATGTTTGAAATAACAAAATATCTCTATTCTATAGTATTTAGCTTTTATTTTGTCTAAAATTCCACAATATTTAGTGTCTATACGCATTACTGACTCTAAGTTTCTTACTTTAAATGTGCAACTGGGGGTCCCTGGGTGGCTGAGTTGATTAAACTTCTAACTGCAGCTCACGTCACGTCACATGGCTGGTGGGTTTGAGGCCCACGTTGGGCTCTGTGCTTAGAGCCTGGAGCCTGCTTCGGATTCTGTGTCTCCCTCTCTGCTCCTCCCCCACTCACACTCTGTCTTTCTCTCTCAAAAATAAGATAAATATTAAAAAAAATTAATATACTGAATTCCCCTAGCTATAAGCCATATTTACACCATACATCATTTTACTGAAGATAAACAAAGTGATAAGGAAACTACATTCATAATAACAGTTGGGCAATTTCCTTAAAGATATAAAAACACGGGGCACCTGGGTGCCTCAGTCGGTTAATCATCTAACTTTGGCTCAGGTCATGATCTCACGGTTCGTGGGTTGGAGCCCCACGTCGGGCTCTGTGCTGACAGCTAGCTCGGAGCCTGGAGCCTGTTTCAGATTCTGGATCTCCCTCTCTCTCTGACCCTCCCCTGCTCACGCTGTATCTCTCTCTCCAGAAATAAATAAAAACATTTAAAACATTTAAAAAGGTATGAAAACAAGACTGTTGTCTTTTTCCTGGGAATGAAAACAATGTCTAAAAAGGGATACAAATTAGAATAATTTGGCTTTAAAAGATAGATCTTGGTCTTTGTACTGGTTTCCTATGGCTGTCTTAACAAATTACTATAAACTGGGTGGTTTTCTTTATTTATTTTTAATTTTTCTAAATGTTTGTTTATTTTTGAGAGAGAGAGTGGGGGGAGGGAGGGTCAAAGAGACAGGGAGACACAGAATCTGAAGCAGGCTCCAGGCTCTGAACTATCAGCACAGAGCCCGATGTGGGGCTCAAATCCATGAACAACAAGCATGACATCGTGACCTGAGCTGAAGCTGGATACTTAACACACTGAGCCACCCAGGAGCCCTAAACTGGGTGGTTGTAAACAATAGAAACTTATTTTCTCACAGTTCTGCAGACTGTAAGTACAAAGTTAAAGCATCTCTAAGGTCATGTTCCCTCTGAAGGATTTAGAGAAGAATCTTTCCTTGCCTTTTGTGGTTTCTGGCAACTCATAGAAATCTCTGCATTCCTAAAAAAAAAAAAAAAAGAAATCTCTGCATTCCTTGGCTTGTAACCACATCAAGCTAAATTTCTGCCTCTGTCTTTAAATGGCCTCCTTTCTCTCTGTGTCTTTACATGGCCTTCTATTCTGCACATATCTCTTTCTGAATCTCTATTTTCTCTTATAAAGATCGTGTCATTGGATTTAGGGCCAAATGAATCAAATAAGACCTCTTTCTGACTAGGCACATATGTGAGCAATGAATGTCCAAAAAAAAAGTTCATTCTAAGGTTCTAAGTTGACATGAATTTGGGGGGATGCTACTCAAACCATTATAATCTGCATTTATAAAGTAGAAGAATATATAAGAAAACACATCCTAAAAATGATTCTTTCAGACAAATCATTTTAAAGGCTAATATTAATTCAGTCATCCATTTTCCACTAACTCCTAGCAAAACTCCTCATTTGACCTCACCAAATGTCCCCATATTACCCCAATGGCAGCACGTAAGAGACACCCCAGTACTCCATGTGCTTTAGCCAGGACCACTCCTTCCCTGGTGTTGACACTTCTAGATCAATCACTGAAAATCAACCACTTACAGGACCAATTATAAAAAGAAATCTATAGTTAGAGTTGATTAACCCTATTTCCAAATGAGTATCAGCACAAATCCCATTAGGTTTTTTATTCCTGTGTACTCCCTCATTTTTAAGTAGAGTGATCTTATACTTTGTCTTCCGGATGAGGCCACTTCAGAAAATGGATGAAACACTATCAAGAATTGCAATGAACCAACAGGCACAGGAATAAATGGAAGCAGACATATGTACATTCTACCAACAACTGTCCCTCATCAAGCATGCCTTTATTCCTATCCTCTAGCCACTAAATTAATATCTGTGAGACTCCACCCTCCGGGTTTTTCAAACCCTTCTGCTATGCCCTTTAGAATGTATGTGAGCCATCATCAGTGAACTGTATTCTATCCCCAAACTTTGTGTGTTCCCTTCACCATTTTGTTCAACCTGAAACCTACCTGCAAAAAGCCCCAGTGTAGATTATTCCAACATTTCTCCTACCAGGGAGGCTGGTGTTGACCAGGTGTCTTCCTTGTTCTTCAATATGCTATTTCCTTCCTAAAAGGCATGACCTCTCACTATACTACTGAGACACTGTATGCTTTTGTGGTTATCTAGTAATCTCAAAATCATTCCCCCTCCTTTACTGAAAATTATATTATCCAGCTCTCTCTCCAGCATGATTTTCATTGTAATTTTAGTGACTAATAATTTCAACTGTATCACCCCCCCCACCACCTTAGTTATTCAGTTCCTTCAGTTAGCCATTTTTAACAATATTTACCTCCACCTTTTATCAATCACTTATTCCTGTGTGAGACAGTACTATTTCTCATACAAGCACAGCTTTAAATACCCACTAAAATCACCACCCTCTATCTCTCCAGTTTATTGCTCGGTTATCTCCCACTCCTCCTGTGTTATCAATGCATCCACTGTGACTATCCTTACCATCATATAAACATGCTGCAATATTTACCATGTAAAGGAGAAAAACGCACTTAGTTTTTCTCACTCGCCCACCCCCACCCCCAGTTCCTATCTCTTTATCTAGTTCACTTTATAGCAACACTTATTTAAAGTATTGTCTACCAACCTGCCCAATTGCTCTCAAAAGTCAGTCACATTATGCTTTCATCCCAATAACACTAGTGATAAGCCAGGGAGAGCTCTTGTAATTGCAGCCACGAATTTTCACCTTGCCAATATGTGTGGACCTCTCAGCAGTGATGACAAATTGATTTCCTTCCCCTTCTTGAAACACCTGCTTCACTCAGCATCCTGGGCAATACACTCTCCTGTCAGTTCTCCTTCTTTGCTGCCAGCTCCTTTTCAAGATCTTTTGCCCTTTTCTCTTCACTGTCTGTGTTCACTCCCTGAGTCACCACTTTCATTCCCATGGCTTTATGCTTCTTATATATACTATTGATTACCACATTCCCCCCTTTCTAACCTGGATGTCATTTGCCCAGGGCTCCAGACTCAGGTGTCCATTTACTGACCTATCATCTATCCTTGGAAGTCTAATACATATCCCAAGTTGAACGTAGCCAGAACAGCTCTTG
Source organism: Crocuta crocuta (assembly GCF_008692635.1). NCBI lineage: Eukaryota > Metazoa > Chordata > Mammalia > Carnivora > Hyaenidae > Crocuta > Crocuta crocuta. The sequence goes on along the minus strand of NW_027532177.1, from coordinate 468,811 downwards.
AAGCCACCCTCAAACTATTTTTCCTCTCATCGTTCTTCTGTTAATCAATAAAGATCGCCATCATTCACCTGGTGACTCAGTCTAAACACGTAGGAAACGCTGTCACATTTTGTTCTTCCCCTCTCATAACCCTTCCGGTTTTTCAACACTGTTGGCTCTTCTTTCAAAACATACCACAAATCAGACCACCTTTTCCCATGTGTTACCACCCTAGTCTAAGACACAACCACAGTGCTTGTGAAATACAAACATAGTGTCCCTATGGGTCTTTTTTCTTCCACTCTTCTTATCTGAAATCTATTTTCAGCACAGTTTCCTCAGTGATCTTTTTCAAGGGCAAGGAACATCGAATCTTTTCTTGCTGCATCCTATCACAAGTAGAAAATGCCAATTCTTTATGTTAGTATACGATGACTGTCTTGGCCTACCTGCTGCTCGCCTCTCTAAAACCACCTCCCTACTTTTGTTTTTTATGGCTTACATCTTTTCCAACTGACTCTTTATGCTTCCTCAAGTCTAACTTTTGTTTTTCTACTTTAGAGTCTTTTTACTTTTTAACTTCTTCCTTAAATCTCGTTTCCCTAGATATCCACATAGTCCACACCCATTTCTCACAAATTTTTGTTCAGCGGCTTACATCTTTTCCGACTGACTCTTTATGCTTCCTCAAGTCTAACTTTTGTTTTTCTACTTTAGAGTCTTTTTACTTTTTAACTTCTTCCTTAAATCTCGTTTCCCTAGATATCCACATAGTCCACACCCATTTCTCACAAATTTTTGTTCAGCTGTATTCTCAAACCATGGATCTCTCTCTCCATTTATACTTTATAAAGACCTTTATAATTTATAAAATGTAATAACATGTCAAAGATTACATTTAATTCATTAATTAAAGAGGAAACCAGAAATATGTTATAAGCACTTCAAAGGATAATTTAAATAATCATACATATAAATGCAATAAGGAATTCTGAAATAAATTTATAAATAGATGCCAAACCTTTCTATCCACAGGGCAAGATCAATAGCGCTCTGTCACATACAATTTATTTGCATTTTCATGAATACAATTTTTATTATTACCAGTTTTCTACATTTTAGAGTTGCAAACTAGCTCAAAGGCAATGAAAGGAAGACATTACTTGGAAGAATACACTAGATAGGATACTCAGTAATCTTTTTTTTCCACTTCAAAGTCTTTCCTAATGTTTACTGACACTTGCTATCCCCCTATCCTCCTTTATTCTCCCTCAATAAACTTATTACTAAATGAAAATATATTATATATTTGCATTTTCATCTGTCTCTCTCATTATAAAATAAGGTCAATGAAAGCATAAAATCTTAAAACTTTGTGGCATGTAGTAGCTGTTCATAATTTGTTGAAGGTTGAAATAACGCATATATTTCATAATAGCTCTTAAATATTATCTATTTATGACCATATATCTTTTTAAAAGGTAAATAATGATGGTAAAACAGAAATTAAATATGTTTCACAGATTTTGTTTAACTCTTTAGTTAGCCTATAAGAAACTAGTTAAAGTTAAAACTATACTATTAAAATGGGTTTGAAAGATAATTCAAAGTAAGCACACATACATAGAAAATCAGGAATGGTTTCACAAGAAATAAGTTGGTTATGAATGCAAAACTGATGTGAGAGGGGCCAATCACACCTCAATTGGAAACATCCATTTGCATTTCTATGAAATCATTGACATTACTATTAGTTTTCTACAACTACAGAAGTTTGAAATAGCTCAAATATAATGAAAGGTATAGATAGTCTGGAATATTAGAGAGGATACTTGGTAATCTTTTATTCCATTTCAAAATCTTTCACAGCTTTTTCTCTAATGTAGCATGGACTATAAAAATATAGGAACATTAGTGTCAGAAGAAAAAAAAAGAAGAAAAAGAACATTAGTGTGAGAACTATCCGTAATAGGAAACATACCTAGTCTAAAGCTAGCCCTCTAATTTTTTGTATTCACATTACTGCATATCAATTATCAACCAAAATTTAAGCAATTTGTAAGACAAAGAAATGTGATTTTTTAACCATAAATCTTGCATTTTGAATGTATGTTTTTCTAATTATCTTAGCTATCTTAGTTTACAGAGAAATTAAATCAGGTGTGCTAGTTTGGATTTCCGTAGAGAGGAGTTAGCTTTTCTCTCTTTGTTAGTCATATTAAACCCTGAAGTTAGTTTTTTTTCTCTCCTATATAATAGAGTCTTGGTCATGAGGGACTGTGGAAAAAAGATTCCAATATTTAACATGAATCCTTGTTTACTGCTTTAATTGTAACTAATGCTATAGTATGGTATACTGAGAAACAATTCTGAAATGGTTCTCTTTATCTGTTTAGATGAGAAGCAGAATAGTAATTCTAATAAGAAAATGGGTACTATCCATTCCAAAGATTTTCTTGATTTTATTTTTCTAATGTTCATTTATTTTTGAGAGAGAGCGATAGAGAGTGAGTGAGTGAGTTGGGGAGAGGCAGAGAGAGAGGGAGACACAGAATCTGAAGGAGGCTGACCGCTCAGAGCCTGACACAGTGTTCGAATCCACAAACCCTAAGATCATGACCTGAGCTTAAGTTGGATTCTTAACCAACTGAGCCACCCAGGCACCCTTAAAGATTTTTATATGACACAGTAAGCATAAAGTTTGGCTTATTTGACTCTCCATAGGTATAGATAACTACATATAGAGAATTTCTTATCAATGCTATTTCTCCCTAATGTATATTTTAAGTACCTGGTGATAACTCTGATCCATTCTGGATACTGATTTGTTTCTCATGCTATTTTTGCTACATATGCCTGTCTGAGAAATTAGCATATTATTTCAGGCCCTTCTGTGTCTTAGACTTCATCTTTACATTGACTCAAAAAAGAGCTTCCAATCACTGAGTATAATATAATGGCTGTTATATGACATAAATCTGCCTCTAAATGTGAACTCTTCAATGAACCCCATTCTTCAACTAGGCCACCATCTTCTCAATGCAAGCATTACAATGCTAAGGGGCAGAAAGAATTTGTGAGAAGACTGTTTTCCTGATTAGAGACTAAAATGAAAAAAAGAAACATAATATGTGAGCTGTGTCAAAACATTTCCTTTGCAACATCATTAAGCATGTTCCAACCAATATCTGTAAATCATAACATTATAATTAAAATATTTTACACTCAGTATAGTATAGGTATACTAGTATATCTTACAGAGTGCTAGTCATTAACACAATATGAATATAGGACTCAATATACCTTGAAATTTTGACTTTTTCCAGAATCACATGAATTTGTATATTTCAGTAATCTTTCTATATCGTTTTAGCTTGCTATCCATGTCTCTCATATATTGGAAAGAACATCAACATCAATATGAGATTTTCCTTGGTCTTGGATCTATTTAATATTGATTTCAACCAGCACATGATGCAAAATTAAACTGCATAAATTACCATCAGACAGTAACTGATCTAGGCTAAACATATTTAGAGCATTTCAGCTTTGGAATATGATCTCTATAAATCAGTAACAAAACTCATACATGGCCAGTATCTAGGTATTGACCTGTATATGTGTACATGTGCATGTGTGTGCATGTGTGTGTGTGTGTGTGTGTGTGTGTGTGACTGTGTGTATATAAGCACATGTGCTCATTTATTCTTTGTTTTCTGTTTTACCCTTTGGTCTTTGTAAAAAAGAAATATGCAACCATGCCAATGTGTTTACCTAAGCACATGTTGACTTAGTTTTCTATTTTGTAAACATTTTTCATAGATTTACACTATATGTAAGTGTATATGTAGATACATGTATGAGTAGATATATTAGATGACTATAAGTGTACCTATAGCTATAGATACAGTGGTTCAGAGTTTTTGAAAGTGATTTTCCAAATTTTCAACAATAATTTATCTAAAACTCTTAGAATTTACCTGGAAGACATTTAAATGATAAAGTCAGACACTAAAAACAAGAAAGAGCATCTGATTTTAATGGTCTAGTTTTCAGCCACTCCTCATTCTTCCACTAGCTTTTGTCCTTCACAATAAGAGTTGTAATGCTACTGAAAAGAACATCATCTGATACAAGATGCTCTGTAAATAAAAAGAGCATGAAAATGAAATAAACAATTCCTTTAGGAAGCCTTAGCTGATATTCTCTTCTAGGTGATATCATCATACTTTTTTTTTTTTTTTTTAACAAATAATTGCTTGCCTGTGATCCTTAGGAAGGTGATCCTTTGAGTGTGTAGGGACTGGGCTTTTACATCTGTTTCCTTAGTTCCTAGCATGCTGCCTACACCAGAGGAGGTGCTCAATCTGTATTCTCTGAATCAGTAGGAAAAAACAGCACAGGAGAAAATAGCAGAAAGCAATTTTCCTAAAGAAATATACAATCAAGACACAATGAGAACAACCATTAGAATTGATAAGTATATATCTCCATTATAATATCCCACTTCACAAGCATTTGAAAAAAGAGAAAAAACAACAATTGTTAAAATTAATATAAATGGGCTAGGTACTACAATGGAGTAAGGATCGAAGGTATTTTTCCTAGTTCAGAATGAAATATGACATATTACATATTAACTTTGTAGTATGTACTCTATAGAAGGTTTACACTTTATGGCATAGATGAAGAGCCCTGGTAACTATTAACATCAGAGCAACAGGATAAAGGCACCTTGAGACAGCAGAGTGTACAACCAAATATACAACAAACAGTGGACTTTAGGGAAAAAATGGTGGACCAGTAGTAACTGAGTTGGGTCTTAATCATATTGCCTATTATTTGATTACTTAAGGAGATTATTTGACACATGTATTTTATCTCAGATAAGTTAATGAAGAGATGGTGGTAACAAATTGTAGTATAAGCACTTAAAAAATATGTTTGAGTGGGAAAACCAAGTATTAAAACCTTGATTTGATGTAGAGAAATGTAATTATCTAGGAAATAGAATGTGAACCTGATTCTGTGATGTTTCTAAATTACAACATTCTGCTCTGAGTTGTGATAGATTTTTACAAGCTATAGTTCAGCAACAATGATGTACCTAAAATTATCCATATGTATTCCTTTTTTCCTTTTATGTCTCTATAGATCTTTTGTATTGCATTTTTATATCACTATCTCAGCATCCTCTTTCTACTACATTTTATATGTATCTATGTATATACACACACTTGCATATAAAAGGTCACGTGATGCAACTGAATTGCATGTATATATGTAGACATTGAATAATGTATATATTGTGTAGTGTGTGCTAGGAATACAACACATAAAGGAAAATAAGATATAGTCTGGTCTTGAGGAGTTTGGTGTCAGTGTGGGGAGATGAATACATTAAAAAGTATTAGAGTACGCAATAAACAATCTTTGATCAAGATTTATATAACAATCTATGGCAGTCTAGGAAAAGGAGTGTGCAGGATATTTATTGAAGGGAGGCAAGTAATGCTTCACAGATATTAAAATACTTGAATGTAGTCTCTAAAATAGAGAAAGAACACATAGGGCATACAAAAGAAAAGAAAAAGGCAATGTCAGAAAGAAAATAGCATTTGAAAAGCACAGAGGGGCGCAGGAGTGAAACATACTGAAAATCACATGTAGATCAATCTGACAACTTGTTATAAAGATATACAGATATGTGTGATTTGAATAAGTGCAGGCATATGGCTTTTTTTATTCTATGTTTGGGCATGTACCCTTCTCTAATTTCTCCCCAATAGTAAGAAAAAAAATGCTAATTTTTCAAGGACATACAGAAGAAATCTAGCTAATACTTCCTCAAAGCAATAAAGCGACAGAGTAATGTAATTCAATGCAACAGCTACAGGATGCTCTACTCTTCTTCACTACTCCATAAAACATTTTGCCTATTTGTGAGGAAAACATTTCACTTTTAAATTGGGATTCCAATCTACTTTCATAAAATGGAGGTACTTCATGCTTGAATTTTATGTATGTATGTATGTATGTATGTATTTCTGATCATCACAGTTGTCATTTCTTCTTTCTTGTCCTGGGAATGGGCTATTTCCTCCCTCCTACCCCAGGTTTTGAAAAAAAAAAAATTACAACAGGGGAATGAAATAAAATCATGATTTACTGGTTTCATCTCTACTCAGAGAAACATTTTGTCATTTCCTTCTAAACACCTTAAAAAGCATTTACATCTTCAATGATACCCAAGGTCATGTGAATCTCTGAGGCTATTTTTACTGGGTCTGACAGCAGAGAACATGGCACTGAAGCTCACACCTCACAAATGTAATTTGGAGTGTTAATTTTTAAGGACCTAACTGACCCAGTGATTTCTGCTCTCTAAGAACTCGTGACAAGGTACCCCATCCTTCCTTCTGAATTCTGGTGGACAAAAAAAGTGAAGATCCAGAGGGATTTTGTTAAGGGAGATAATGGTATACATTATGGAAAACAGGAGAAGAGAAACAGAAAGAAAAAAATGTTTTGATTGCATGGTAAAAACAATGAAAACAAATTATATCACTTCTGGAATTGAAGCAAATGACCTAAGAATGGTGGGACTAGTCCAGTTTCTATTCAGAATGCCTTTAAAATAAAGTCAAGAAGGAAGCCCAGAAGTTTTGGGACTGAAAGTCAAAGAGAACAACAAGATGACTTATAATTTATCTGTAAAAAGTGTAAGCCTACTTAGTGCACTGTCAGACAGGCTGTCTTTCTCTCATAATCTGCACAGTTAGACATGTGTACCATCTAGACCAGGCAAGCATGGGGACCCTAATTTAAAAATCCTATAAAGTATGTATTGGAGTAGAAGTAAGCTGAAATTTCTGGGGACCTGATAAGTATCTTCTATACAAATAAAAAATGTATGAAGCCTGGATGCCGGGGATGGGGGTTGGGGTAGCATATAAGAAGTAAATAAGGAAAAATAACTTAAGCACAGAGACAGGCATGTGCCATTCACTCCTCAAGTGAACACTTTTCTCACTCATAAAAGTAGTCTGTTTAGGCAAAGAAAATTTAGTCTGTATTAAAGTTATGGCATTTGCAAGAAGAAATATACTTGTTTAGACCATATATTATGCAAAATGAAGAAATTGACAAAACTTTTTCTTAGAAGACTTCTATCAGTACTGACTCCTAAATAGATTGAGAACATCATCTCTGCTCCTGGTCTTAAATTTTTATAGATGTTCCTAAAATGTTCATTTAGCTCACCTCCGGTAACAGATTGAGGAGAATGATTTATGAACAGGGCTGATTTCCATACCACTGATGGATGCTTTATTCACTTAATGATCACTGGCAAGTAGCAGCGACTATAAAACTTCAAGTGTCACTAATAGGACTTTTTAGCTCTTATACTGTAAAACACAATTTGTGAGCTTTTTTTTTTTTAAAGACATAAAGCCTTAAAAAAACACAACTTTACTTTTCCATGTACTAAATATTTTAACCTCAGATCATATACCCAACTACTTGACTGCTATGTTTTCAGGCTATATAAAAACCAGGATGAGGAATATATTAAGGATGGATAATACACTAAACTACATAAAATGAAGAAAGAGAATCTCTGAAAAAAATAGGAATATCTCCTTTTTAAAAATTATCTATGTAAATAAAGTTATATCTAAAGTAACTGATGTTTAATAATACTATCACATGCAGGCTCCTTTAACTGTATACCATATACTATATGTTATTTTCAGGTGTTGAAAATATGTGTGTGATTTTAGGAATTTGGGATTAGCAATATTTTAAAAATATTTTCTTTATATATGTTGCTGTTTTTATATAGAGGATATAGATCTGTGCAACTTTAAAAAATCCAAGGGACCTACTGGAAATCACTCTCTAATTCAGTATTTCAGAGACTGTGGTCAAATTTACTCCTAGACCAGTGATTTATGGTAGGTATGGTGAGCAGGGCTGGTGCTTGACACTGTTTTCTATTTGATAGAGGGCATCATGACACCAAAATTGGTTATGTGGGTCTTGATGTCTCAATATTCTCATCTGGGTACTGAGGGGGTTAGACTAGCTGATCTCCAAGGGCTCTGACATTTCATACATTATTCAATTCTATAAACCCAGACCATAAAATGAGACACTCCACAAATTTAAAACAGTAAAGCGGATGATGACTGACATTCCCTCTAAAAACTTATTATATCCATTTTAAAACTACAATCTTTAGGGAGTATATATGGATTTTGGTTAAAAAAAAACAAAAAAACTTATATTAGGCTGAAAATACAAGACAAAGACCATGGCCTGCTTCCAATGTACATCTTATTAACTATAGGAGAACACGGTTGTATATCAAAGCATGATGGTCATTTAAAATTTTGCTAATATAAAAAAAAGATTAATTTCTTGATGTAATGCCTTTTTCAAGGTGAGGGGGTAGGGAATTGGAGGTGCTGACTTTATACAGTACAGATTAACCTATCTCTAATGATATGGGAAGGTTCAATTTCCCACTCTTGTTACCATTCATCTTATGATCATTTTAAACTTCCAGATAGCACAGGATGCCTTTGTAGGGAGGAATAACTCTGAACCGAATAGTTTTTATTTATTTATTTTTTGTTAAAACTCCATCTACAATCTGGCTTTTTATGTTTCACCTGAATGAAACTGTTCTTTGACACAAAAAGTAAAATATAAAGATGGAAAAAACACAAGTTAACATCAACAGGAAACCAGAAAAAATAGATGTCATTCCATTTTTTCATATATGTGTATATATATGTTTTTTTTTTTTTTTCCATTTCACCAAACTGCAAGAGTTACACGTCAGGAGATTGGACTCTATTTATTTAGGGAGAGTATCTAAGAGAGAATTTCACCCCAGGAGCCTGAAGCACATAGACAAAACAATTTATCACATAAGGTTGAAGAGTAGACAGGGCCTACTTGAAACAAAAGCATACTGTCACCCCAGTGGGCTTGATGAGAAAGGAGGGACCGGATGTAAGGAACTGAAAGGAGCCCAAGTCTTGAAAGGATTGCATTGTAGATATCTTCAGTCAATCCTGCTCTATGGGCCTTAACTGCTGCCTTGCCTTGTAATAGTTTCTCTACAGGAGCCACTGTGTTAACCAAGTTATGCTAAGTTACTTGGGCTCACTAGCAGTGATGCGTTCCCCAGAGACATGGCCAGGGGTTGGCCTTTCACTCTCTGTGCCCTTCCCACCTCCAAATGAGGCACACAAACTCCAAGGTCCAGGATAGTTGTTTTTATTACCAAATAACCATTTGACAACAAGTGGGAAATGGGTATTATCTGAATGTTTTTCTAGCATTGTGGTTTTTAAAAAGAGAAGGAACTGAGATCCCTGTGTGTCATACTCAGTTGAGTCTGACTTTGGCTCAAGTCACGATCTCACAGTTCATGGCTTTGAGCCCTGCCTTGGGCTCTGTGCTGACAGCTCAGAGGCTGCAGCTCACTTCAGATTCTGTCTCCCTCTCTATGCCCCTCCCCTATTTGCACTCTGTGTTTGCCTCTCAAAAATAAATAAATGCTTTAAAATTGTTTAAAAAAAAAAAACAAACAGAAGGAACAGCCAGCTACTTTGGCTGAACTTGGAAATATGATTCCTGATATTTTCTTTTCACCTTACTAAAAAGAATGGAGGTGAGACTTTCTTTCTTTCTTTCTTTCTTTCTTTCTTTCTTTCTTTCTTTCTTTCTTTCTTTCTTTCTTTCTTTCAATAAAAGGTATCACACTTTTTGGGAGATCCATCTTTTCTATTTGTGTGCAACATAAAAACGGCCTGTTATTATAGACTAAAAACATAAAAAAAGAGTATAAATGCTACAAACTATAAAAACTAATCAGCAAGAGCTTTGTATCAGTTAATGTTATACTTACTTACCTGCAAGTAATGGAAAATCTTACAAAATCAGCTTCAATAAAAGTTCATTTCACTTGCAGGACAAGAAGGCCAGAGGTGGTCTGTAGATGATGAAGCTGATTAACAACTTCATCAGAGATGCAGTCTCTATAAACCCTTATTTAATGGGAGCGCACATTCCCTTGTGTCATAGATGATGGCTCTACTTTTAAGCATCACCTCAGAATCTAAGAAGGAAGAAGTAGGGAGGGCAAAATCAAAGGTACATGACAGACAAGTGTGTCTCATTTTATCAGGGAAGCAAGAGCTTTGCCAAATGCCAGACCCAGGAAATCCCAGTTATATACCATTGGCATGACTTAGGACTCATGGCTACTAACCACAGCTAGCACCAGCCATGGGAAATTAGATTTCCATGATGGATTTTATCCAATGATGATTCATCTGTTAATAGCTGAATTCCTTATGAGCACTAATGCAAGAAAGAGGGTAGCACCATTCTTCAAGAAGAAAATCAGAGCAAATAATAGACAATGAACTTGAGGGTTATTTTTTAAAAGTTTATTTAGTTATTTTGAGCAGAGAAGAGGGGCAGAGAAAGAGAGAGAGATAAATCAAACAGGCTCTACTCTGTCAGTGCAGAGACCTACTTGGGACTCAAACACACAAACCTCAAAATTATAACCTGAGCCAAAATCAAGAGTCTGTCACTTAACCAACTAAGCCACCCAGGTGCCCCTCAACTTGAGTTTTTAAACTCCAGCTAGTTTATCTTTCTCTGTGTATATATATGTATATGTGTGTGTGCATGTATGTGTGTATGTGTGTGTATAATGACAATTCCCTGACTATATACATATATACATATATATATAGTTATTGTTAGTTATATTTTTATTTATAAAAATATCAAGTACAGTTACTCTGTACCATCTAAGCCTTCAGTTAAAAACCAATATATCTTAGCATTGGAGCTCAAAGCCAAGTTGAACAAGCACTAAAAGCCATAAATAGCATTCTACAGCAGGACATGAGAAATAAACAGACTTTCCCTTGGGAGATCAAAGAAATCATTTGTATTGTCAAAGACACCAAAACTCCACAAAATACAGAAATATTTCTGGTGACACTATAAATTAATATAGAGAAAAACCTGATGAGGAGACAAATATACTTTAAAATTAAAATAAATGTGAAAAAAAAAACTATGATTAAGGAAAAAACTCTATTCAAGGAATCTACCAAAATTGCCTATATTAGATTACATATGACTTTATATTACCAAATAAGGGATATGAACATCCTGGTCTCACTAAATCTATTTCTGCCTATGTGAATTCTAAACTGTGTAATCTCTTTACAGTAGTTGCTCTTTAAATTCTCCCCAATTTTTTCTACATAGTAAGGGTAATGTTGTGTTTTCCTATCTCTATGAAATGACCATCATGCTGAGAATACCAAGGTCACCGTAAGTAGAGAACAAGCCCTTAATCTGCTGTTTGAAACAAGATGGGCAAATTAAACAAAATATTGGTTTCCTTAGCTCATCAACTTAAATGAACAAGTATAGATTGTCAGTACATCATCAGGTGGGAGAGTTATTAAGATAATACATTATGGTTTATTGCCTTTATGGAGCTATGGGATAATCAAATAAACCAACAGTTATATATTGGGTTTTGCTATTTTTAAATATGTGTAAATCCTCTAATTAAAAGGTAGCAGATAATTTCACAGATTCCTACACAAACAAGAAACAGAAGTAGCCAGAAATCTGTCAGTACAGAGCCTAACGTGGGGCTCAATCTCAGCAACCTGAGCTGAAATCAAAAGTCAGGCACTTAGCTGACTGAGCCACCCAAGAGCCCAGGCCACTCAGGTGCCCCTCTTTTTAATGCCTGGAACAGGAAATAAAGAAGGGAAGCAATTGGCGGGGAGGGACTGGGGGGAAGGAGAGAAGAAGAGGTCACAGGGATGGTAAGAAGTGGATACAAAGAGGGTAAAAGCAAAGGGAAAAAAAAGCTGAAAAGATAAGGAGCAGAGAGAGCAGGGGAAAATAAGCAGAGTCACTGCATTGTGACATTGTGGAACTGTTTCAGAAAGCTCTAGATTGGGAATGTAAATGGGAAAAGAGCGTGGACACACAGATGCACTAGAGAGGGCCAGCATGATGGCCACAAGGGCCTGGCTCCTCACAGGTCTCCCTACCTCTACCCCTTCAGCCTATAGTCTGTCCTCAGTAGTCAGAGTGAACCTTACTGACTGTGGGTGAAGTCATGTGTCCCTGCTCAGTAACTTTCAATGGCTCTTCATTTTATTTAGGATAAAAGCCAATATCCTTTTAAGGGTCCTTTTAAGTCCTTTTGGATTTTTTCCCTTTTAAAAATTCTCTGACCTCATCTCCTACTGCTGTGCCTTAGCTTACAAGCTTTCTTCCCCATCTCAAATATCCCATAAAGGCTCCTGGCACAGAACTCTGCACTGACTATCTTCTCTTCTAAAAAAAAACTGTTCTTCCCAGCTACCTTCTGGCTCTTTCAAGTCTTTGCTCACATGTCCACTTCTCAGAAGCCTATCTTAAGTGACTAAATGGCTTGTAACCCCTTTCTGACAAGGCTCTCAATCCTCCTCACTTTTGTTCCATTATTTCAGCTTATCCAGAACTCTTGCCAAATCAAATTTATTTATCACATTTTCTGTTTAATATCTATATCCTACAATACAATATAAACTCTTTGAAAAATATTTTCAAAGATTTTTTTTCTTTTTGTTCACTCATAGACCCTTAACATTGTGAATAGTGGACAGCTCATAGTCATGAATATAAATATATATATACTTTAATAAATAAATGACATTAGTTCTATACCCAATTTTCTTTAGGGATCCATAGCAGAGCATCAATTTATTCTTAAACTTTAAAATTTTTAAATATTTCTTCTATATAGATCACCAAGTGTTGATATGATTCCTACAAACACATTGTTAATACATTTTGATGGATACAATACTTTATAGCTTATTTTCATTCATAATAATCCATGTAAATAATCATCACTTTCACAATCTTTTTAGATGCCACTTTCAAGTTTGTGTGTGTGTGTGTGCACGCATGCACACGTAAGCACACCACACTTCCTACCCTAGTGACACACATATGGAAAAGGGCTTGCAAAACGTACTAGGGAAATTAAAAAGAAGCTGTAATAAACAAGTCGGTGTTAGGATGAACATTAAGAATGATTTCACGAGTACATAATGGGACATATTATAGTCATTCTGAAATTATTTAGGCAATCAAGACACGATGGGATGTTGTGAGATTAAAAATTGAGAAATTATACAAAAGTGTATTTTGTGAGTTTCCTATATGAATTTTCATGTAGCTATACTTAAAAAGGCAACATGTGAAAAGTGGTGGGAGATAGATATAAAAAATGACCAAAATACCAATCAACTTCTTTCAAAATTCAGATCAAATGATGTTTTCACCTCTCTACCTTACCAATTAACTCCTCCGGTAATCCCTCTCCTTATCATTCAAATGTTCGCCCTCCCTTCTGTATTCCTCCATAGAGAAGAATGATTGTTTTCAGAATTAAAATGTTTTCAGTTATTTAAAAAATCAAATCAATTTTTATTTATTCCCCATAAAATTTTAATTTTCCTATAATTTCAATCAATTTCTGCCTTTCCTATTGGTTTACTGTTCACTTGCTTGGTTCTCCTGTTAGAAATTATGTTTTCCCCAGATAGGTGTAACCTATTATTTGCCTTTGCAAGTGCCATGATTATTTAGACACAAGGGAAGTGAATAAATATTTCTGATGAACTTCTGAATTGAATAACTGGTGACCCTGTACACTGGTTTGCCAGGGACAATATTAGTTTATGCTGTGACAACAGTTTATTAATAGAACAACCTCTCATTCTTAACAGTGCTGCCATTTGGATGAACAGTGGTATGGACTTTCTCTTTGTGACCCGCACTAGAGCAAAATCTATAATGTAGCATCACTGTGGCAATGCAAGTTGTATTAATTGCACCAAAGCACTTTAAACTTTTCTTTTTTTATATATAATTTTTTAAAAATTTATTTCTGAGAGAGAGAGAGACAGCATAAGCAGGGGAGGGTCAGAGAGAGAGGGAGACACAGAATCCGAAACAGGCTCCAGGCTCTGAGCTGGCTGTCAGCACAGAGCTCGACACGGGGCTCGAACCCACAAACTGTGAGATCATGACCTGGGCCGAAGTCGCACGCTCAACCGACTGAGCCACCCAGGCGCCCCCACTTTAAACTTTTCTAATAGTTCATAGCACTTGCTTGGAGTCAAAATCAACTTCTTTATTCCATTCGTATGCAAACTCCATCACAGGTCTTTTTCTAGCACTTTGGTACTTGTACCTATAATCTCAACTCCTACTCCTTTTTCTTTTTTTCCTCCTTCTGTACCCTTCTATGGTGTTCAATTTAATTCTGGCTTAATTTCTCTGTATATTTTTAAGTTTTTATTTAAATTCCAGTTAGCTAACACATGGTATAATATTAGTTTCAGGTGTACAATATAGTGATATTTCTCTGTATTTCTAATGTGCTAACATTTAGGATTGGGATCCTTGCTAAAGATTCACTATCCAATATATAATATTGTCTGTAAAAGTTGTATTTTATAGTTGCAAATTACTCAAGCTACTTTTCAAATAATTTAGTATAAATATAATTTGTTAGACTGGCCCCAGGTATATTAGTGAATGTCCATAAACACTGTGGAACTAGGAAAAGGCAGTAACAAGGGCCCCAGATATTGGCTGATTAAGATAACATCACCAGTACCTTCCTTTTCCATTAGCTTTCTGCTCAGATGACTTGTTTTTGTTTTTGTTTTTCCATATTCCTCCATGCCTCTATGGTGTAGCACAAAACTTATTCCCCTTTAGTTATCAAAATCGTCAAACCAAAACTGGAATCCCACTCTTGCACTCATTCATAGAATTAGGAAAAAAAAAAAAGCCTACTAAAGTTTAGTTTTCAATTCAATGTAGTATAATTATTTTGGAAATATTTTTCCAAGTAATTAAAGCACGGACCTCAGAGTTGTAAGGACACAAATATATTTCAAGTGGGCCAGTAGGCCTAACATCAGAAGATACCACCCAACTTCCTCTTACATGACTCCGATTTGGTTTGGGAATCACAACCATATCCCAATGCTAGAATTATGTGAATCTTACTTTACATGGCAAACTTTACATGGGAAGGGTATATCTCAGGGGGACCCAATCTAATCACATGAGTCCTTAACCATGGAGAATCTCTCCCAGCCACAAAGAACTGGAGAGATAGCAATCTGAGAAGGAATCGTGTTGCCTCTTCACATTACTGGGTTAGAAGATGGAGAAAAGGGCCACATGCCGGTGAATGTGGGTGGCTTCTTAAAATGGGAAGATAACATTCTCCTCCCCTTGAGCCTTCTGAAAGAAATGCAGACCAACTAACATCTTAATTTTAGCCCAGTGAGGTGTGCATTGGACTTTCAGTAAACAGAAGTATAAGATAGTAAGTTTATGTTGTTTTAATTCACTAATTTTGCAGTCATTTGTTAGAGAAGCAATAAAAAAAGATTTTGCACTCACCGTAGGGAAACCTGCACATTTACAATCCAGATTTACAGTCACTAGTTAATGGTATGAAAGGAATGATTCTCAAACTTGACTGTACATTAAAATTACCCGGGGAGCTTTTAATATTTACAATACCCCAGAACCAGTGTCCAGCCCAATTAAATCAGAATCCCTGGGGCTGGAATCTAGGTGACGGTATTTTCAGAGCTCCCCAGCTGATTCCAAGTTTTGAGAACCACTCGTACCTGGCATTCTGCACAAGAGTATTTACCTGTTCACACTGTGACTGACATATTAGTAGATTGTTCTGCTGATCTATAAATATTGGCTATTTCTAGATGAGAAAATGTGTGTCATAAAACTAATGAACCCCTTCTTATCAAGTCATTACTTTATTTCAAATATGCAGGGACCTTTCCCAGAGATTGCTTCTTTTCAGAGCATTAGATAATAGAGTGTTTTTCCAAAATTTTCATTCTAAGCTAGAGTTCTTGAGTAAGCATAGCCTGTTTCATGTTTTTGATGAGATGAAAATAATTTGATGGAAGCATGTTTTTTAAAAAAGAGATAAAGGATAAGCATTAGAAAAATGAATGGTCTCAGAATGGTCATGTATTGCTGCATTTTAAGGTCAGAATCCAGCCATCAAAGGGAGGGGAAACATAATAGGTTTATTCTTGGTGAATAGTAGTGTTATTTGATAAAGGATTCAGATTAGTTATGAATACATAGAGCAAAGCCTGAAGCAATTCCTAATTCAAAATAAATAAATACATACACAAATAGGTAATTGATATGTTGAAATAGAAATGAAAATGGAATCATATAAAATGCTGAATTAAAAGTAGAGAANTATTTGTAAAAAAAAAAAAGTAGAGAAGGCAGAAAATGAGAGAAAAAGAATAAATACAAGAGAAAACAGGTGCTAACATAGTGGTTATTAAACCAACCACATCAATAATCACTTTAAATTTTTTTAAGCTTACTTATTTATTTTGAAAGAGAGAGGGGCCCCTGGGTGGCTCAGCTGGTTAAGCGGCCAACTTCAGCTCAGGTCATGATCTCACAATTAGTGAGTTCGAGCCCTATGTCGGGCTCTGTGCTGACAACTCAGAACCTGGAGCCTGCTTTGGATTCTGTGTCTACTTCTCTCTCTGCTCTTCCCCTGCTCACGCTCTGTCTCTCTGTCTCTCAAAAATAAATAAATGTTTAAAAAGAGAAAGAAAGAAAGAAAGAAAGAAAGAAAGAAAGAAAGAAAGAAAGAAAGACAGACAAAGAGACAGAGTACACAAATGGAGGAGGGGCATAGAAGGAGGAACAGAGAATCTCACACTGACAACACTGAGCCTGATGCAAGTATGTAACACACAAACCATGAGATCATGATCTGAGCTAAACCAAAGAGTCAGACACAACCAACTGAGGCAGCTAGGTGCCCCAGTAATCACTTTAAATGTGAATTGTCTAAATATACCAATTTAAAGACAGAAATTGTCAGACAGAATAAGAGAAATTAAAAAATTCCACAAGGTGCAGCTGGACATTTTCTACAAGGAACTCACTTTAAACAAAAAGAAATGGATAAATTAAAAGTAAAGAAACAGAGAAGGTATACCCTGATAACAATAATAAAAAGACAGTTGGAGTAACTATATAAAGATGAAACAAATTTCAGAGCAAAGAAAATTACCAGGGATAAGGAGAGACCTTTCATAATAATAAAGTGGTCAGTTATCCAAGAAGATACAAAATCTTTTCATTTATGCATCTAAAGACAGGGTGTCAAAATCTGTGAGACAAAAACTTATAGAACAAGAAGAAAAGACAGTCCCACTAATACAGCTGGAGACATCAATACTCTTATTAATAGTTGACAAATTAAGGAGGCAGAAAACCAGTAAGAATATAGCTGACCTGAACAGAACTATCAATAGGCTTGATCTAATTGACATGTACAGAAGATTTCATTCAAAAAGTTAGGATTCTCCTCAAACCTACATAGAACACAGGGAAAACATTGTTCTATTTATTCCCCCAAAATATATCTGAATAATTTTAAAAGAATATAAATCATACAAAGTATGGTTCTCCTCAGATCACGAAAGAATTAAACCAGAAATCAAGACAGTTAGGTAGAAAGCACCCACCGCAAAATATTTGGAAATTAAACAATACAATTCTAATAAAGTACTGATCTAGGGGCACCTGAGTGGCTCAGGGGGCATCTGACTGTGGTTCAGGTCAAGATCTCATGGCTTGTGGGTTCAAGCTCTGTGTTAGGCTCTGTGCTGACAGCTCAGAGCCTGGAGCCTGCTTCAGATTCTGTGTCTCCCTCTATCTCTGCCCATCTTCTGCTCAGGGTCTGTCTCTATCTATCTCTCAAAAATAAACACTAAAAAAAATTAAATTCTGATCAAATACAACTCAGGATAAATTTCAAAACATTTTGAACTAAATGTAAATGAAACATTAACAAACTTGTGAGATGCAGTGAAAGCAGTGCTTAGAGGAAAACTTATTGCCCTAAATACATTCATTAGAAAACTAGAAAAAATCTAAAATAAAAATCTTCAATCTTAGAAAAACAGAGAAAGAACAGTAATTTAAGCCTAAAGCAAACACAGAAAACAGAAATATAGCATAAATCAAAGAAATTGAAAACAGAAAAATGATAAAAGAAAGCAATGATATCAAAAGCTTTTTTAAAGATAAATGCATAAACCATTCTTTAGACAAGCAAAAACAAAAATTAGTAACAAAGACAAATTAGTGACATTAAAAGTGAGAACAAGATCATCACTATTAATTCCATGGACAGGTAAAGAATAACAGAAAAATAATAAGAAAAACTCTATGACCACTATTTTAGAACAAATAAAATGGAATTATTCTTTGAAAGACACATACTACCAATACTCACACAAGGAGATAAATATATAATCTGAATAGACATATACCTATTAAAGAAATTAAATCATTAATTTATGTAAGTTTATAATAAAGAAAACATCAGGCCCAAGTGGTTCCAATGGTAATTTCTGACAGAATTTAAAGAAATGATGCCATTGCTGTACAATCTCTGGCAGAAAATTGAAGCAGAGGAATTACTTCCTAACTCGTTCTGTGAGGCAAGCCTTACCCCCAAACTACAGATCAGTCTCTCTCATAGATACAAAAATACAGATATATAATCCCTGGACAAAGTGTTAACAAATCAAAATCAATAATGTATAAAAAGAATTAAACACCATGATCAAGTGAAACATATTCCTGTAATGTAATCTACCCGATGAATAAGCTAAAGAAGAAAAGTCATGATCATGTCAATTGATGCAGAAAACTATTTTACTCTTGATGAAAATTTTCACCAAAGTGGAATTAGATGGAAACTTTCTCAACTTGAAATAAATCCACAAAAACAAACAAACAAACTACAGCTACAATCTTACTTGATGCTGAAAAATTGGAGGCTTTTTACCTAAGATTAAGAACAAGGCAAAAATGTCTCCTCTCGCCATGCTTACACTAAAAGTATTAGCTAGGATAAGAAGATAATAAAGTAAAATAATTAATAAGACAAGAAAAAATTAATAAGTGATTAAAAAGAATGATTAATAAATGATTGTAATGAGGTCAGTTTGTTAATATAGAAAATCAATTGCTTTCTAATATATCAATTAAAACTGCAATTTGAAATATAAAACATAATATGTTTATAATAGTACCAAAAATAAAACACTCAGATATATATCTAACAAAATATGAACAGGATCCACATGTGGTAAAATATAGGACTCTGATGAAAGAAATAAAGATAATCTAAATAAATAGATATTTTGTGTTTATGGATTAGAAGTCTCAATATTGTTAAGGTAGCAATTATTTCCAATGTGATTTATACATTTAATTAAATCCTAACCTAACTCCCAGGAAGCTATATATTTTTTATATTGACAAAGCTGGTAATATCAAAGAAAAAAAGACCCCAAATAGCCAAAAAAACCCCAAAAAAACACAACTACTATGCTGAAGAAGAAAGTTAGAGTGCCGACACTACGTGACATCAGGGCTAACTATTACTCTACATTAATGAAGAGATCAAGTTTAGGTAAAGGAATAAACATATAAATAAATGAAAAGAATAGATAGCCCAGAAATATACACAAAAATATGTTGAGCTGATATTTGACAAAAGCAAAAGAGATTTTTGACAAAGGAGCAAAGGCAATTCAATAGAGATGGGAGTCTTCCTCACAAATTATAGTAGAACAGCTGGGTAGCTATAGTAAAAAAAAAAGAATCTAGATAGAATTTAAAGGTTTCATAAAATTTACATGAAAAATGGATCACAGATCTAAAATCATGGGGAAAAGTCGAGGAACCTTGAGTTTGACAATGAGTTTTTAGATAAAACACCAAAAGCATGATCTGTGAAAGAAAAACAAATTTGATAAACTGTTAAGTAAAATTAAAAATGTCTGCTCTGTAAAAGGCAATATCAATAGAATGAGAAAACGATACACAAGCTGGGAGAAGATATTTATAAAACACATCTGATAAAGCGCTTATATCCAAATATACAAAGAGCTCTTAAAACAGTACTAGGGAAGAAATATCCCAATTTAAAGTGAGCAGAAGACTTGAACAGAGACTTCACTCAAGGGGATATATTCATGACAGATGGTAAACAAGCAAATGAAAGGTGCTCATCATTATTTATCAAGGAATTGCAGATTAAAACAACAGCCGAATACTACTCTACACCTATTGAAGAGACTGAAATACCTGATGATTAACAATGCAGAGTATTTTTTCATGTGCCTGTTGGCTATTTATATGTCTTCTTTGGAAAAATGTCAATTCAGGTTCTCTGCCTATGCATTAATTAGGTTGGTGGAGTTTTGTTTGCTTGGATTTGGTGTTAAGTTGTGTAAATTCTGTATATATTTTGGTAATTAGCCCTTTATTGGACATACCATTTACAAATATCTTCTCCCATTCAATAGGTTGCCGTTTTGTTTTATTAGTAATTTTCTTCACTGTGCAAAAGCTTTTTGTTTTGATGTAGCCCTAATAGTTTATTTTTTCTTTTATCTCCCTTGCCTGAGGAGACATATCTAGAAAAATGCTGCTGTGGCCAATGTCAGAGAAATTTCTGCCTGTGTTCTCTTTTAATAAGTCAGACTTAGAAAGACAAATACTATATGATTTTACTTAATGTGGAAGCTAAAAAATGAATAAACAAACAAAAAGCAGAATAAGACCTGTAAATACAGAGAACAAACTCATGGTTTCCAGAGGAAAGGGAATGGGAGAATGGGCAAAATGGGTGAAGAGGGGCGGAAGGTACAGGTTTCCAGTTACAGAATCAGTAAGTCACAGGAATAAAAGACACAGCATAGAGAAAACAGTCAGTGGTATTGTAATAACAGTGTATGGTGACAGATGGTAGCTTGTGGTGAGCACAGCATAATGTTTAAACCTGTCAAATCACTATGCTGTAGACTTGAAACTAACATAACATTGTATGTCAACTACACTTAAATTAAAAAGTTAATTAAAAAAATGGAATAAAATAAAGTGACTAAAGTTAAAAAAAAAAAGACAAGACCAAATACTGCTAACAATATGGAAGAAGGGGAATACTGATTCATTTTGGAGGAAAATATAAAATAATAGCCACTTTTGAATGTAGTTTGGCAGTATCTTACAATGTTAAATATGTTCTTTTCATCTGATCTAGTAACGAGGCTTCTACTTATTCATGCAGTTTATTTAAAAACTTATGTTCACAGAAAAATTTACCCACAAATGTTTACAGCAGCTTTATTTATCTATCAATCTATCTATTTATGTATTTAAATTTGTTTAAGTTTATTTTTTTTTTAATATATTTTTTTTATTTATTTCTAGGAGAGAGAGACAGCGTGAACAGGGGAGGGTCAGAGAGAGAGGGAGTCACAGACTGAAACAGGCTCCAGGCTCTGAGCTGGCAGTCAGCACATAGCCTGACGCGGGGCTCGAACCCACGAACCGCGAAATCATGACCTAAGCGAAAGTCGGACGCTTAACCGACTAAGCCACCCAGGCGCCCCAGTTTAAGTTTATTTTTGAGACAGAGAGAAACAGAGCATAAGTCGTGGAGGGGCAGAGAAAGAGACAGAGACACAGAATCTGAAGCAGCCTCCAGGCTCCCAGCGGTCAGCACAGAGCCCGATGTGGGTTAGGGTTAGAGAGAAGCATTAAATACCTAACACTAAGTAAAAGAAGACAATATGAAAATATTGCATTTTTAAGATTCCAGTGACATTCTGGGGAAAAAAAAAAAAACTGTAAGCGACAGCAAAAGAACCAGTACTTGCTATGGTGTTTGAGGTGAGAGTGGAAGTCTGAGGAAGTAAAGCCCAGGAGAGTTTTAGAGCAGTTCAGTACAGTTCAATACTGTAAGAGTGAATAAAAGACCTTCTGCTTTTGTCTGTACCCTTAGAACTTCACAGCACAAAAAATGAATCTTAATGTATGCGAAATAAAAATAAAATCATTTATGAACTTGGAGTATCACCAGAAGGAAGCCAGACTGTGACAGGAGAATCTAACTGTATTACAAATATATGGGACAGCTTCACTGATGGGAAAGGGGAAAAGGTACTGATCTAAATAACTCTAGAAATGAGTAGAATCTGTAAAACAAAAAGCAAAAGGATTTGTGCGTAACTACTGTTTTTTTTTTTTTTTCAATTTTTGATAAAGTTGCATCCAACAGGAGTCTCGGTGAACAACTGTGATACTTCCACTCATACACCAGATTTATGAGCCAGGTTCTTCACTGTTTATGAACCACATTCTTCACTGTTTAAAGAGAAGTTTCCAGATAATCAAGGAAAGGAGGCTAAAAAGATTCATGTGGTTAGTAATTGATAAGAGTTAGAAACATGAAGAACAACTCCTTTTTAACTTAATATGCATATAGAGAGTTAAAATAGAAATACGTTTAGATATCTTTATATGCAAAACTTAGTGCAAACTCATTGAGTTAATGCTTTGCTAGCTAAGGAGGCCAAAAGAAATGACACCCCAGTAATAAGGAGAATGACTTGTGTCCAGATCTGGCTTATACCATTCTCTAATAAAAGGAACCATGGCTACTTGGAGAAAGGACTAATTCTGGAGCTAGGGCCAGAAATAAAACCCAAAACAAAAATACAATGGAGCCAACTGAAAGAACTCCTAAGGGAAAAAGCTGGATTCATTTGAAAAAAAATAAAGTAGTACTAGATTATAACTTCAAAGTATGAAATAAGTATCTATTATTCTATACTGATCTTGTATATAAATATAAGATCTTGTATATAAATATGATGTTAGTTACAATCTGACCAAGAAGTTTCCACTAAAAAGAAGAGAACAGAAAAAGTTCTTGTTACCATCAGTACCTACCATCAGTGCATTTTCAGTTCTCCATTATTCTCATCAAAGAGCTGCCGAGGCAAATGTCACATTTACAGATAATGAACTGGTTTTTGCCATGTGAATGGCAAACAAAAGTTACTCCAGCACATTACATAATATAAAGCACCAGGGAATAAAGACTAGATCCTGTACCTTAGACACTACTCCAGTATAACTCAACATTTGAGTTATTAAGCTTTGTAAAAACCAAAAAGAATAAAGTAAACATCTTAAAATACTGCTAATACATGGGGAAGAAATATTGCTAAAGGTGTACGTTTTATCTGCAAAATTTATACTGGATGTTGTTATTGTTTCATTACAACAATAAACTGCTATTTAAAAAAAATAAAAAATATTTTTCGTAGGAAATTGTGTTAGAGAAACAGGAGTCATTAAACTTTTTGTTTCAGTATCATATGTGGATCTTATAGTTTTCAGATTTTAGTATTCAAGCAATTGTATTACTGCAGTGTCTGTTCCCAACTTTGAGTCTGGAACTTCCAGAGCACTAAGGGTGTTTAAGAAACCTTTGTGCTCAGTTTTCCTAGACACTCACTGTTGATAGGATTATTTGATCATACTTGTTCTTGAGCTAAAGATTTTTTTTTTTTTGGTCCAACTCTGAGTACTTTAAGATTGAAAGATTTAGAGCAAATTAAATCAATTTCAAGCATTTCTATATAGATATAGATAAAGTTTGCCAACAGGTGTTGTTGTTTATTTTTAGATTTACCATTTAGCAGAAATGAAACTGTCCTGCAGCTTTCTGTCTGTTGTATTTGCAGTGTATAGTTATGTGTATGTGTGTGTGTACATTTCTCAATCTTTATATTTTTGAAAAATTCAGAACTTCCAGATCCTGGGAAATAGTCCATCTACTTGTTATCCTCCCCTTTCCCTGCCCCTCCCCCCCATAATAAAACAACATCTTCCAAAGGGAAGTTCTTTAAATCACCATGGCATCACTTCTCCTAAATACTCTCTTGCTATCAAAAACATTACTTGATAACTTCTTTCCAATAAGTGCTTCACTTCCTTTTCATTACCCTCTTTCCTTAATACCACAGTGCCTTTTCAGCTAATGTGCTGGTTCTTCCAGAAAATCTTCCTCGACTCCTAATTGAGCATCAGATCATCCTCCCCTGTACAGTCCATGTGACCCAGCACCATTTCCTCACAATGCATTCATTTGAGTCTTTAACTGTCTTGGCCTTCTTGGTCTATCTCTTTCTACCTACCACTTACTTTAATGCCCAGCATATGGTAGACTCTTTGGACTGGTAAATGACTTAAGCAAAAGTGAACACTTGAAAATAATTTCATATGATTTACATTTATTTGCATGACATAATATTTAGAATGATCAAAAGTTCCTCAATGTAATTTCACCTTGTATATAATAATTTATAAATATAAGTAGAAATAAAAGAGTGAATTCATTGACATCTGTTCTTAAGATAAACAAATAGATGCTCATTAATAAATTCACAAATGATTCTCTCATCCATTTTTCCCTTTTTTTCAAACTGCACTGAAAGTGAACTTGCTGGTATTACTAAATGAGTCAATTGAGGCAGGTACGCTATTTTGAGTTAAGATGCATTCTCTCTGGGAATGTGAATTTATTGGAGCCAAAGGACTGTGAATTTCAGCCTGCAAACGAGGTGCTGGTTTTCAGCACTGAAGAATATCATCACTCACACACACACACACACACACGCATATATATATACACACACATACACAAAAATCATTGAGTATTTTATTTACATGTGTGTGAAAAGAATTATGTAAGCCTTATTTTTTGGAAATGACAGAACAACTTAATCATTAAAAATAATATGTATTATCAAGAGAATGTACCTATAAATATCTTAAAGAAATGTATTATTCAGTAAATGAAATAATGGCAATTTGCCACTATTATGCCTTAGTAGAGCTTGTAAAATGAATGTCTTGTTTTTAGCACTATTAATAGTTTACATCAGTAAGTTTATATGAGACATTTTTGGCTTTAGGTAATAATGCCAAGAAAAAATAAATATGAGGTCTCTTTTGGAAAGCTTCATATTTTCTAAAGATCAGATTTTGTTACTAATATAATTTGATTCACTGGAATCTCCTTTTACAGTGGTATAAAGACAAGACAAGAAAAACAATGTATGGTGCAAATAGTAGGTTTGGGTGAAGCAACAAATACACAAAATACATGTAATGTATCTTCAGTGGAAACACTAGTAATAGATTCTACTTTCCAAAAATTATGTATCTCTACTAGAAAATAGATACTGGACTCTTTGAGATCAACCTAGTTAAACCCTTGAGGCTAGAGGGATATTAAAGCTATGTAAATTCTGTGTGTGTGTGTGTGTGTGTGTGTGTGTGTGTACTTACAAGAGTTGACCTTCCTCTGATCCTTCTATTGTTAGAGGAGATCTGGGGAAATTCCTCCAGCACTCTTCTTCCCCATCTGTTAGTCTCCCCACAAATAATATTGCCGATTTAAATGTGAACTTATATTCATTAACATGGATATATAGTCATGATATACAATGGGAATCTTTTTTAAGTTTATTAATTTTAAGGGAGAGAACAAGAGTGGAATTAAGGCAGAGAGAGAGGGAGAGGGAGAGGGAGAGAGAGAGAGAGAGAGAGAGAGAGAATGCCAAGAAGGATGAACATTGTCAGCATAGAGCCCAACATAGGACTCAATCTCACAAACCATGAGATCATGACCTGAGCCAAAAGGACCCCTGAGTGACCTGGACACTCAACTGACTGACCCACCCAGGTGTCCCTACAATGGGAATAGTGGACCCACATGATACATTATTAATGGGACCCTGTATAGTGTGTAAGTATACATTTACGCACAGATATGCTTAGAAGGCTATATAAAAAAACTGTTAATAACAATTGTCTCTGAAGAGGAACTTAATGTCTCCAAAGACCAGAGTGAGAGAAAGATTAGTTTTTTTTTTTCCAGCTGTTTGAACTTCATTGAATTTTGTAACATGTAAAGTATTATCTATTCAAAGTTTCAAGTACTTAAATTGTGTGTGTGTGTGTCTGTGTGTGTGTGTCTATGTGTGAAAGAGACAGAGAGAAAGAGAGAGAAAGACGACTACAGCCTAAACTTAATGTTTCACTGGTAAAAAAAAAAAACAACACACACACACACTATTAATTATAAAACCTAACTAGAACACATCTAAGATCTTACTTCTTCATAGTAAAAATCCAAATGTTACATAATAATTGACATTTAAAAAGATGTTGATT
>NW_027532177.1:337758-442513 GCF_008692635.1 Crocuta crocuta | reverse complement strand
TATATATATATATATATATATATATATATAAATATCAGAACTTCCCACCTTCCAATTTATCTCTTGACAATTCTCTTGTCATTGTCCCTTGGATAGAAATAGCAAGAGAATAACTTTGCTTTGACTGTCAGAAGAGATTTGCAGACATCAGCTACTTTGAGATGTTCACTTCTCATCTCTGGTAAGATGATATAATGTCTGCATATTTGGCCAATAACTTCATTCTGTTCTTTCTGTTGAAAGAATTTGGATTATTTAATCCCCATAATCCTTTCTGTTTGGATACTACTTCAAAGACTATATATATATATATAATATATATATATATTTACTGTTCAGCAGTGAGTGGGGAGAGGGAAGTATCAATATATTTGGATATTGAGGATGGCCTACAGAAAATTCAGGAGTTATTTCAACAAGTCAGTGCAAAAAGACAAGAAAAAAGGAATTCAGACAAATAATTATAATATTGTGGTAGACATATAACCTATTAGGTAATGATTTAGGAGATAGCTCAGTATTCCTTTTCAGGCTTAGACATTGGGGGACTCTTTACAAGATTGTATGGTAGGAGTCTTCATTGACAAATTCAAAGGCATGGCACCCTGAGTCAGGAGTCTAATAAAACTTTCTTTCTGAATGGAATTGTGGAATCTGGACAAGGAAGACAAAACAGTAAAGATTATCTATCTGGTGGGTGAAGAAGGACGAACAAAGTTGTTGTAAATAACCAAACTGGCAGACTCACCTGGAATATGCAACATTACCTACAGAAAATAATGCAGTGATTATGAGAGTGAAATGATACCTTCTGATTTGGGGACCACCTTCAAATGTAACAAACTATAGCTTTTAAGGCCAGGTAGCTTCTACTTTTGTTAGACCTCAAAACACCAGAGCTAACAGACCTGTTACAATAGGATAGCTAACATTTATCAAATGTGCCCTGTGAAGTAACTACCTGAAAAATATGACCATCTTTAATTCTCATAAAAAGCTCATATGGAAGTGCTGTTAGTACAATACTGCATGGTCCAATAAGGAAACCAACATATAGAGAACTTAAGGAATTTTGACAAAGTACACACAATGAATAAATGATCAACACCCCACATCACTATGCTATACTGATACTTGATAATTCTCAGGTTAAAGCACCTCAGCCTAAATAATAGGCTCAACAGTTTTAGCCTTTCTTGAAAGCAACAGTCTTTCTCAGGTGATACAGTAACGATTTCTGATAGGACAAATCTCAACTCACTAGCCCAGGATTGCTGTTTGTACATAAGCTGAATATTTGAACTTCAGCCTCAGGTATTTTCAGACTAACTAGAACTGTATCTACCCATTTGTATGTCTAACCAGAACTGTGTCTACTCATTTGTGTCTCTAACCAGAACTGCATCTACTCATTTGTCTCTTTAACCATAACTGTACCTACCCATTTGTATCTCTATCTAAGTCCAGTTTATGCTGCAGCTACAACTAGATCTTAGCTGATCAGCCTGGACAACACTGCCCAACGCAAGTTAAAGGAGAAACAGAGATATGAGGTCTAACCTCTCATATATAGAATTACACCAAAAACTGTGGAATCCAAATGTAATATCATTTTGGGCCTGGGGAATTTTAGAAAATATTTCCTTCAAAAATGGGAGTGGAGGAAGTTCTGGACTATTTCATTATAATGATATTTCTCTCGTGTGGGAAAAAGATGAATTCAATCATGCTCCACTAGAAGTTCATGATACTGCATGATTTGGACCGCTTCATTCCTAAAGCATCATTTATTTGCTGCAGTAAGGGTAGGAAACTGAAGCATGAGATACTTTAAACATTTTTATAATCACTTAATACTTTTACAGGTTTGTCAGTTGGTAATAATTCAATCTCCTGTGTGTGTGTGTGTGTGTGTGTGTATGAAGAGACTTATTTGCCTCATCCATTAGGGAAAAAATATGGCTAAATTTATGAACAAAATTCCACTTAAGTTGTATCTTTCAGTCTTCCTTCCTAAGATGAAGAAAGACATCTGTAGCTGGGGAAGAAATTACAAGAAAAACATCTTACCAGAAGAATGCTAACGAGCCAGTGAAAACAAATGTGATTAGTAGTTACTATTATCATAGAAATTGATAAATCACTTTGAGTTATTTCCTGGTAGTTTGACCATTTCACACATAACACTATAAGAATAAATAAATTAAATGCAAATGGTAAGAGGGTGTTTTGTCTCATCATTGGTTCTAAAACAATAATTTGTCAGTATTTATAACATTCTCAAAAAAAGGAAGTAAAAGCTCACAATTTAATTTTTAATGTAAATATTACCCAATATACACTAAATTCATCCTGGAATTTTTATTAATATTAATTCATTGAGAGACAATAGCAGCAAAAACAAAGACTTAGAAGACTCTGTAACCTAACAGATAATATGAGGCTCTAAATGAAATTCTAGCTGTAAAATAAATAATTCACATAATAGTATTTGACAGATGTCATTGAAAATAGTTGGATAAGTGAATAAAGAGAATGAAAAGGTTGAAGTAGATTGTTCTTGGCAACAAGGACAGAAGCTGTAGATCTAGAATTTGAATCCAACATTTTCTGATTAAGCAACCAATACCCACTTTATTAAGTTTAGAGAGGTAGCACCCCTAAATGTCTATAGAGCCTATCTACTAGTAAGCCAATCTAAATGAAAGAAAAATAAATCATATGAAGGTAATTCTCAAGCCAATATTTCACTCTGAAATGAATAGCTGAAACAGAAGATCTGAGCATTTTTCGGAGGAACAAATTCAATAACGCTACAAGGAAACAGCAAGACAAAGCAAATATTGGAAAAATTTTATAGGATAAGTGACCCAGACTATTAGAACATTCAATGTCATTAAAAATAAATACAAGAAGAAAGCAGAACTTGTTTAAAATTAAAATAGGCTAAAGAGATGAGAATCAGATGCAATTAATAAACATTAACAGAATCCAAGACTTTTAAAAAAAGTTATAAAGTAGTTCTAGTATGGGGGTGCCTGGGTGGCTCAGTCAGTTGAGCATCTGGCTTTGGCTCAGGTCATGATCTCACAGTTCATGGGTTCAAGCACCATGTCAGGCTCTGTGCTGACAGCTAGCTCAGAGCCTGGAGCGTGTCTTGAGATTCTGTGTCTCCCTCTCTCTCTGATCCTCCCCTGCTCATGCTCTCTCTCTCTCAAAAATAAATAAAACATTAAAAGAATAAAACAGTTATTGTATTCAGCTCAGACATTTGAAAACTGTATATTAGGTGAAATCAAGGTGTTACTGTTAGTTTTTGTAGGTGAAATAAAAGTACTGGGGTTATATTAGAGAGTGCTCTTGTTTGGGGGAAGGTAATTCTGGAATATATGGGAGTAAAGTATCATGACACATTAAAATGTTAACAAGTATCAAATTTATAGGGAATCTACATAGCTCATTCTTTTAAGTTTTCTGTATGTTTGAAAACTTTGTAACAAGGAACTGAAAATATTTAGTGATAAACATATGCCAACAATATATTGCATAATCTCTTGTTTAAGAGACTTTAAAATGTCTTAGTCAAGGTGTGCCTGACTGGCTCAGTCACTTAAGCATCCAACTCTTTATCTCAGCTCAGGTCTTGAGAGCTCACTGTCCTGAGTTCAAGCCCCATGTTTGCCTCCATGCTGGGCATAAAGCCTACTTAAAAAATATGTCTTAGTCAACTTAAGGAGAACTACTTTTAAAAGGAAAATAGGGGCACCTGGGTGGCTCAGTAGGTTAAGCTTCTGACTCTTGATTTTGGCACAGGTCATAATCTTAGGGTCATGATCTCAGGGTTGGAGACTGAGTCCCACATCAGTCTCCATGCTAACCCTGGAGCCTGGTTAAGATTCTCTTTGTCCTGTATGCCACTCATTCATTCTCTCTCACTCTCAAATAAATAAATAAATAAATAAATAAAAAAGAATAAAACGATCAAATAAAATTTATTTTAAAGGCAGAAAGTCAGACAGCAAATGGCCCTGTCCGAAATTGAATGTATCTAATGCTGATTTAATTTTTGAAAATTTTTAAAAAATAAGAATTTTTTAGAGTACTTCAAGAGAAAAATTACAGTACATAAATTTATTTTCTAATCTGCATCATGTTTGGGACCTTTTTTATTCAGCAGCAGCAACAATACTGCTACCAACAACAGAAGATGAGGTTGACCAAAATAGGTTTTACTACCCTTATTCCTCTGATATAATGACTCATTATTTCGTTTATTAAATATTTATTTGTAGGGGCATCCCACATACTGGATCTATTCTCTTACATTTACCCTGAGAACATGCTGCATGCTGGTAGTCCATCATGAGTCACAAAACTCACCTCTTTTTCACTTTCTGGGGCTTTTGTAGCCCTGATTTCTCCCCAGTGGTTTGGGTTAGCACAAGATGAAGCGGTGCTGTACTGAAAACGAACATGTGATTTACTCAGAAAACCAGATGTATTTTACTCACTGACCCTGGGTTTTGGATAAGATCTCGAATGTTTCTTTAGCTATAGAATGAAGAGAATAATATGATGGGTGTGGGGGGAGAAGGGGGAGATGGGCATGGAGGAGGGCACTTGTGGGGATGAGCACTGGGTGTTATATGGAAACAAACTTGTAAAAAAAAAAGAAAAATATTAATATGCACATTTTACCAATTACCAAAAAAAATATGAAGCACCTACATCATAAGGATGTTCAATAATTTAGTCTTTAATGAAAACTTATTTGAGCATGTACCAGCCAGATTCTGGGCTGCTCGACTGAATGAATTCTATGGTCTAGCGGGATAAACACATGGTAGCCCCTGAAGGAGATGTAAGAACTATCTCCTATGGGAAAATAAAAATGGACCAATAATTCTATAGGCATTAGTTCCAATTTTAGTATATGTGCTGCCGAAGCGAGCACAATAATTCTATAGGCATTAGGATAGGTCTCTTGGGAGTTAATATCTCAATTAATTCTTTAAGATCTTGTAGGAGCTAATTAAGTGAAGAAAGCCAGTAAAGCCACTCTGGGAAGATGAGATAGCATGTAAATACAATGAAATTTAAGAAAGGGTGGTCCGTCCACTAAAGTCACTTTTGGAGGGAGATGCAGAAGTTTTGGTAAAACCCAGGACATAAGAGTAGGTAATGATGAGAGAGGGGACCAGAAAAGTAGACAGCCAATATCTCACAAAAGGCCTTCTATCTCTGGACTTCTACTCTCAGCAATGGCAGTTGATAAAGAAAATTCAGTGTGGAATGATTTATGTTTTAAAAGTCCTATTACTCAGACAGCAATACTGAAGACTATTAGTGATAAAATACAGCATTCAGGACTCTTTCACATTTATATCCTCAGCACTAAATACAGTTCATAACTCATAGTAGGTATTCAACCCTAGAACTGGAGGCAATATTAACTGAGATATCAAGATCAGTGAAGCACTCTGGAGATGTTAAATATTATTCTTCACATTGAATGTAAGCGAGGCAGATTTGTTTATCGCTCCCCTTGGAATCCTCACTTGCCTCCTATTCATTTCCCTCCTCCCCAGTGGGCTGAATACGGTATCGCCTCACTGCTCTCTGCACCTTCAATGCAATTCTGAATTCAGAGCAGACTTTGAGGAAAATAAAATCTCTCTATAATATTCATAACCTCTTGCTCACTTAGGTGACTTGGGATTGAAAATGTCAATTCAAATAATCAATTTTGCTCTCAGAAATACAGTGTGTGAGCGAGAACTAGCTGGGGGCTTCACTAAGCACTGATCAGTCTGGTGCTGTGCAAAAGCAGATATAATTAATTCATGGAAGTATTATATTTGAGCATTAGTTACTGTTCACTTACAAATGTTTATTGATAGAGATCTAATTTCCTCAGCAATGGGAGAGAAATCTTAAATGTTCTTATTACTTACTTGTTTTTTCACAATTGTATTCTGTATAAAACAATATTCTTTTTTTTTCCTGACTTAGTATCATATGTAAGAGGATTTAAATTAGATTTATCAGAAGCTTTATGGAAATGAAGCCGATACAGTGTCATGGAATCATTGAGACACAGGTTCCAGAGATTGTCCATGCCAACAATGTCATTTCTAAGAAAAGCAATCTCTGCCCAGGAACATCAATCATATGCATAGGGTCACCAATACCCAGTCATTCCAAGAGTTGACGTTAGAATTTGTGTTCCTTAACTTCTAGTCCAAAGATCATTCAGTATACCAGACACACACACACACACACACAAAGGAAATTATCATACTTTAAAACACAGAAGGAGAAAACCATTAACACAATTTACAATTAAACATGTTTTAATGTACTGGTTTTAAGAACATCAGGTCAACTGATTCTGTTTATTCATTGTGGCATATCTTTTACTCTGAGTGTCACCCTGAGTGTCTAAAGTGTCTAAATGAAGGATGAAGGCACCAAGAATTCTTTTTTTTTTTTTTTTAAGTGCTGAGGGTGGTTATGGCCATTTAAACATTTTATTTCATCCCACTTTTGTTTCATTCTCATTTAGACCAGAGAACATGAAGGGGGCTATTAAAGAAGAAGCAAGACAATGAATAAAGAAAACCACTTTGACTGTCAGGAAAATTCTGTTAGACTAGACACATAAAGTACAGATGGCCCTTTGCTTGCCCATCAGATGAGCAGACAGGAGAAAATATCAAATTCCCTGAGAAATGACATGGAGCTCCGCATCATAGAAATCAGACTGATCAAGATTATTAGCAAGATGATACCCTTCTGTACAGACTATACATATGATTCTTATTTGTCACAACAGTGTTATTTTTAGGAGTTCTGTTAGCTGACACCCAAACAAATGTTGTAATATTAAAATCTATTTCTTGGGAGTACGCCCTGGGCAGAAGAACTCTAAAGGAACCCCACATCCTGTCAAAGTGATTTAAAAGCACAAAAACAAACAAACAAGAAATTAGTGTCTCTCAAACTTAAAT
This sequence comes from Crocuta crocuta, assembly GCF_008692635.1. NCBI lineage: Eukaryota > Metazoa > Chordata > Mammalia > Carnivora > Hyaenidae > Crocuta > Crocuta crocuta. The sequence goes on along the minus strand of NW_027532177.1, from coordinate 435,503 downwards.
ACAGATTATTCTTTAATGTGCCTGCAGTGGGATCTGAGATTCTACAGCTATAATAAACTCTTGGGTGATATTGCTGATTCTGATGTGCAGATCACAATTTGAGAAACAAGGCTATTACTCAATAAGATATTTTGCAAGTATTTCACAGAGATCTCTCCAAAGTTGGATATTATACTCTTACATCTCTTTCCAAATTACTTAAAATATATTCCTGAATTTTGGAAAGACCTTCAAAGCCATTTATGTTTTATGGAAAGATGTGGGAGATAAGAATAATTTTTAAAAAACTATATTTTTTCAAAAGGAAATAAATTTGATTTAAAATTAGTTTATCAATTAGTTTTGGCTGAATGATAAAGCCAATAAAATATTAAACAATATTTCAGGGTACATTTAGAACGCAAACTAAAATATTTATTAGACAATTTATGATACTCCTAGATCTAGCCTGATAGTAGCAGCAGACATAAAAAAATAAAAGGAACTCTGAACAACAAGGTGGGGCACATGGGTGGCTCAGTCAGTTAAGCTTCTGAATCTTGGTTTCAGCTCAGGTCATGATCTCACGGTTTTGTAAGTTTGAGCCCCAGACAGGTTCTGCATTGTAGGTGCAGAGCCTGCTTAGGACTCTCTCTATCTCCCTCTCTTTCTACCCCTCCCCCACTCACACTGTCTCTGTCTCTCTCAAAATAAATAAATAAATAAATAAACAAAAATGATAAAAGGAGACTCTGTTCTTGAGGAATTAAATTTCACTGAGAATATAGATAGATGTATAGACATACACATGCATCCAGTCATAGATTCATTCAATACCTATGAAATGACCTTTTTTACTTTTCCAGGCATAGTACGAAGACAGCATAGGTACACCTTTATGGCTCTGATCCATAAACACCCAACCCACAATCCATGTATTTCAAGTCTATTATTCCATATGTGAAGATATAGATAGATGAGTAGAATTGAAGACAAATAAAATCTTCCTCTTTTACATTCAAGTTGCTTACACAAATATTTCAACCAAGACTTCACAGTTTATCAAACTGTCCTTTTAATATCTATAATAGCTTGTCAAAATGAACTATATGCAAACAATTGCAATAATTAACAAAAGAAATTATTCCATTAAATAGCATGTGGCATTTGTTCTTTTCCCAATGAGCATATCAAATGGGATAATGAATGATTTGTGGCAGCTTTCCTATACTGCAATGACTGTACTCATAAAGGGATTAAGGGATTACTGTTATTCTCCTGACCTACAATAAGAAATCAATTGTGTAAGTCAAAGAAATGTTTTCTTATTGCTAAGAAAGCTTCTTATCAGCACAAAGACCAGTGAGGATAGGTAAATAATTTGTTGAAGCACCTTCTATCACCAAAGAATATGTTAGTAATATGTTTCATGTTGGTTTAATTGCATATTTTGTGATATGATTTTTATCATAAAAATCAAGGGCATATTAATATGTGTGTTCTGTTGAAAGATTCAAAAGACTGCAATTTGTCACATGTTGAGTTTCTCTTGAAAAGCTTTAAGTACATTGGAATCTCCAAAAATGATTAAACTATTAATGTATAGAAGCTACCTTTCAAGATTCTGACTTAACTATTTTAGTGAAGTGCCTGACTATTGCTCTTTGTAAAAGTGATTGTAACGTGCTATCTGGATTGATAACAACTGCATTAATCTGTTACAGGGGGAAAAGTGCCTTGTAAACCTTACTTGAACTCTGAGTCTTAGTTTTCACCTCCATAAAATGTAATAATGCAGTAATTTTTTGCAGATATTGCTAATTTATGTAAAGTGTCTTTTGCATAGCTAATTTCAGTAAATCAGTTATTAATCATATATGTGGTGCTGCTGGTTGTGGATGATATAGTAGTGGTAGTAGAGTATAAGCAGCAGTAAGACTCTGTAGGGAGGGATTGGTAAAAGCATTCTGAGAACTTTGTAAATGCCATGGTTTAAAGCCCAAACACCATCACAGCCAAGGAAGAATCAGTGTAAGAATCATCAGAGAAATACAAATCAAAACTATAATGAAAAAACACCTCATACCTATCAGAATGGCTAAAATTAACAACACAGGGGAAAAAATGATGTTAGCAAAGCTGTGGAGAAAGGGGAACTCTCTTACACTGTTGATGGGAATGCAAACTGGTACAGCCACTCTGGAAAACAGTATGGAGATTCCTCAAAAAAGTTAAAGTTAGAATCACCATATGACCCAACAACTGCACGACTAGGTATTTATCCAAAGGATATAAAAATACTGATTGGAAGGACACACATACCCCAGTGTTTGTTTATAGCTACATTACATTATTAACAATAGCCAGTTTATGGAAAGAGCCTGAATGTCCATCGACTGATGAGATAGAGCTAGACTGTATTAAGCTAGGTGAAATAAGTCAGTTAGAGAAGGATCATTAGATTTCACTCACGTGGAATTTAAGAAATAAAATAGATGAACATAGGGGAAAGAAGGAAAAAAGGAGAGAGACAAACTATAGAAGAGGCTCTTAACTACAGAGAATAAATTGAGGGTTGCTGGAGAGGAGGGCGTTAGGGAGATTAGCTAATTGGATAATGGCCATTAAGAAGAGCACTTATTGTGATGAGCACTGGGTGTTATCTGTAAATGATGAATCACTAAATTCTATTCCTGAAGCTAATGTTACTCTATATGTAATATACAGTATATGTAATATGTAACTAGAATTTAAATAAAAACTAAAAAAAATCAGCTAAAATTACTTTGTTTCTGGGAATAAAGGCAATAAGTAGATTCTAATAGATCAAGGAAACAAATTTATGGACATTTAACACTTGGATAAATAAGCATCTGAAATTTAACATGTTCAAAACTAAAAATCTTAATTTCTAGGGAATATTTAAAAATTGAGATATAATACACATATATAAAATTTACATTTTTAAAGTGTATGATCCCATGATTTTTAGTCCAGTTGACCCTCAAACAACACAAGTTTGCACTTCATGAGTCTGCTTATACATGGGCTTTTTTTGGCACAGTACAGTATTGTAAATGTATTTTTCTTTTCCTTATAATTTTCTAAATAACACTTTCTTTTCTGTAGCTTACTTTATTATAAAGATACAGTATATAATAAGTATAATATATGAAATATGCATTATTTGATTCATATTATTGGTACGGCTTCTGGCCAACAGTAGGCTAGTAGTAGTTATGTTTAGGGGAGTCAGAAGTTAGACACAGATTTTTGATTTCATGGGGTAATAGGCACCCTAATCCCATGTCATTCAAGAGTCAACTGTATATTTAAAAAGTTGTATATCCATAGCCACTCTATAATTCAAGAATATAATCAGCAAAAAAATAAGAAAAAAAACCCCAACAACCCATAAACATTAGCATTCATTCCACCTCCCCACCAACCCCAACTCTTGGCAAACACTAATTTCCTCTTTGCCCTTATGAGTTTGTTTATCTGGAACATTCCATATAAATGAAATCATAGAATATGTGTCTTTAGAGTCTGGCTTGTTTCACTCAGCTAATGTTTCCAAGGTTCATGCATGTCATAGGATATATTAGTACTTCATTCCTTTTTATGGATAAATAGTATTCCATCATATGGATATACCTCATGTTTATTCATTCGTTAATTGTTAAACATGTGGGCTGTTTCCACTTTCTGGCTATTATGAATAATGCTACTATGAACATTTGGGCAAGTTTTTGTGAGGACATGTTTTCAATTCCCTTGGAATTCTGTATGTGTTTATGTATGTTTTTTTCATATTTGCATAAATGTACATTGAATAAGTAATCAGAAAGGGGCTATATGCCTAGGAGTGCAACTGCTGATTCATATGATATATTTAGCTTTTTAAAGAAGTGCTAAACTATTTTCTTAAGTGGCTACATGATTTTACATTGAAACCACATATGAAGATTTCAATTTTTCGTATCATCCCCAACATTTGTTACTGTCTATCTTTTTGATATAGCCATTCTAGTTGGTATAAAGTGATATCTCATTATTGTTTTGATTTGTATTTATCTAATGGCTAATGATGTTTCATTAAAGCTTGTTTATAATAACAAGTGTAATTCATCAGTTATCTAAGTACAGATAATGGAAACAAATCTCCAGGATGTATTGTTAAACCAAAAATAAGAAGTTGCAGAATAATGTGAATAGTAGATTGTCTATTAACAAGAAAAGGACAAACACACACACAATCCTATGAAATAGTCACTTGGGAGGGAGACATAGACTAAAATATAAAATTCACACAGCATCTTATAGTTGAATATGATAGGCCCCACTTTTTATTTTGTCTCACTGCTCACAATAATCCTAACAGAAGGGCATCATCTCCCCTCTTTACACTGTGGGAGTTGGTGAGCTCATTTGCCCATGACCTCAATCTTTTTCAGTCTTCTACTATTCCATCTTTATCCACTTGGCTGTAGCAGAAGCTGATCTGTTGCTTAAGAACCTAACTCGACATGTCTTAGATTAAAAATGAAGACTTGATGTAACTTGGGCCACAGTGACACTGTCTGGGGCTTTAGGATGCTGAATTGAAAATAAGATGCCACCTGGGGGACTACATATATGTTTGAAATGTTTTTAGCTAAAGTAACAGAAACCTAAGTGCACAATGACAATTTAATGGCATCAAGCGTGGATTCCATGTTTAAGTGGCTTCAAAGCCTTTCTAAGTATCACATTCATTCTATGTGTAGCACTATTTTAGGCAATTCCTGAAATGCAAAAATAATGAGATGATAAAAATTAGTAAATATGTGGTGAAGTGAGTGATGGATAAAGATTGAATGAGCAAAGAAAAATGAAGGTGGATAAAAGAGTTGATAGCTTGTGAGTATTTATATGAATTATCAAGATAGCTATAATTTGATTTTGTTTTTCAATTTTATAATATAAAAATTATTTTTATAAAAAACACAACCTATTCTGCAAGGGACATATAGAAGGTTATTGACTTAAACAGTCTATTGTAATAGAGGATAAATGGAAACATTTTAAATGTCTTTTAGTAAAGAAAGGAAAAACAAACACTGTATATCCATGACACATAATACCATGCACAAATGTAAAAGCATGAGGTATATCTACACATAATGACATGGAATGGTTCCAAAGACAAATGAAGTAAAAGTTGTCAAGTTAAAAAAATATATAATCAATTTTGATAGCATTTAGTTTCAAAAACAGAAGGAAAAACAGAGATATATACTACAAATACATAATGGGTGAGAAAGAGAAGGACAGAAGAAAGTATGGAAAGATAAATACCAAACATATAACTAATAAACATGAAAAACACACTCCAGCAGGGTGGGATGGATAAAATAAGACTGCTACTCTTTAAATTGCATGCATCTATATTATATTACTTCTGCACCAATAAATATGTAGGTTAAAAAAAAAAAGGTAAAGAGTAAGTCTGTCTGTGCCAAATTGGATTACTGATCATTGACCCTCTTTGTATGTGCATAAACAATGCTATCTTAGGGATTTAGAGCCACAAGAACATTTCTAATGTTATTAAAATAATCAATATAGTACATCCCTCTACAAATGTTTTTAAACAGGCCAAACATCACATTATCCCTAAATTGGCCATGCATTGTTCTATTGTTCTGTTACTGTCCATTGTAGCATTTGGCTCTCTGGGCTTCCTAAGAATTAAAGCATGTTCCTGTGTTTTATGAGGCCAAGGCAGTACCTCTATCTTCACGGCAATCTATTTCTTAGGGAAGTGTGGTCAAAAAGAGAAGGCACAATTTGGCAATGATTATGATGCATATGGAATAAAAAATAACCGTGACCTTTAGGTATACAAGTTTAGCTTTGAATTTACTTCTGTTTGGTGTCTGAAAAGATTAAGCAAAATAGTTTGGGGAAATAATATAATAAAAATATGATAAGATTTATTTCTAATTATCATAACCAAAAACAGATTTAAGATACTCTGTGGTAACACTCTGGTCCTTTGAGGTTTTGAGTCCAAAAGCTGCATAGATCAATTTAATTTATATATAATGTTTTTCTAGATTAATAGGGATAAACACACAAATTTTCAATGGATTTACTAAAATCTATATCCTGCGTAATTGGCACTTATTGTTATCAAATGGATCATTTTACCATTTGCAGAAAGAAGGACAGAAGCTTCGGATGACAATAAAATTGTATTACATATTCCTTTAGAGTAATAGTTTTCCACGTAAAGGAAAAAGCATTTTGTAAGAATCAACTTCCTTTTTTAATCCATAGACATAATTCATTTTAGAAGGAGGAGGAAAATGTAGGGACAGTTCTCAAAGTTTGCTTCAAGCAATTTTATTACACAGTCGTCTGCTGATTGATTAAATAGTGTTCAAAGGCATATCGTCCCATAATGGACTGTAAGTAATTTATTAGAAATGCATACAACATTGCATCTGTTTCTCAAATATGTTCTCTAGTAATTTTGGCTTTCTATTACAGGCATAGTATTAATATTCTAAGAATCTATGTGGTTTCATTTATAAATTCATCTAATGTTAATGCATTCATCTGAAGCTGCTGATACACTAAAAAGCTCACTATAAAAAGCAATGGTGAACAAATTAATCATATTTTTGCTTAAATCTTAATGTTTAATCTTAAAGCTTGATTTAATAATGTAATAATGACTAAATAAAAAACTCTAATGAACTAAATTTATCCCAATGATAGAAACAAGACTTACTGAATATGATTGTATTTGTATAATATTTTAACCCCTGTACCATATCTAAGGAAACTTCAATACACTTCCTTTTACTGATAGGATACTGTTACCTTTTATGATGAGCACATGGACAACTATTAATAATAATTTCCTCTTTGCAGCTGAGATGGACTCCTGGTGAGGTGGTACCTAGATCCAAACAACAGGGGCACCTGGGTGGCTCAGTCGGTTGAGTATCTGACTTCGGCTCAGGTCATGATCTCATGGTTCATGAGTCAAAACCCTGCATTGGGTCCGGGGCTGACAGCTCAGAGCCTGAAGGCTGCTTCCGATTCTGTCCCTGTCTCTCTCTGCCTTGCCCCTGTTCATGCTCTCTCTCTCTCTCTCTCTCTCTTTCTCTCTCAAAAATGAACATTAAAAACATTTATATCTAAACAACAGATGTCTCTTTCCTAAATGACACAACTTGGGGGACTACTAGACCCATCCACAGGAGATTTCTCAATGGTAGGAGTGATTTCTAAAGCATAAATAATGTCTTCCAAATTTCCATTCCCAGGCTCATTAGACTATGCAATCCTCCAACATAGGTATCATATCTATCTTTTTATCATCTTTGCTTTAAAATTGTCCTGCTTCAGAGGAGGCATTCAACAGATAAAAATGTTGAAGGAAATATTAAATCCAAGTAGTTCCTAGTACTGTGCACATTTTTTCACATAACACTGTCCCAAATTTTGTTTGTTTGGGCTCAACTGTGTTCCATCTGGAGGGAAGCCCTTAAAATATGATGTGTTTTTTCTTTTTTTTTCCCCCACAGTTCTTTACCTTAACACACTGTGTCAGCTTGAGTTCTCCAAGAAACATGAGATAAAACACAGTTATAGGAATAAGAATTTTTTTTTGTGTGGGGGAGGGGTGTAATGCCAATGAAAGGCAAAGGAGAGAGAGCAGGGGTAGGAAGGGGAAGTCAAAAGGCCATGATGCCATGAAAGGAGAGGGAAAGGAAGGATTGAGGGTAACACAGCAGACTGTCATACAGGTCTGAGAAAGTCTCTGCCAGTTCAATGTGAAGTTCTATTGCAAAAACTGCCTGGAGGGGAGCCCTATACTGAGCACAAATGACTAGCTCCTAATACCATGTGCACGCTCCATCTTTGGCTTGTTCTGTCTCAGAAAATTATGTCCTCCGCTCAAACACTAGAGCAGAGGCCAAATGCCCTGCAAGCAGAATAATAAGCCTCTACTTTCTACAAAGTCTCTGATAAAGAGAATTCCAAGTGGTACCCCTTTATGGCTACCATGTAAATCTACTCTTATCCATAATTGCAACCACAGATATGCCCTTTCCTAAATTCTCAACCTGGTAAACTTCTACTCTGCCAATAAACTTATTTTTAAGGTCCCTCAAATCCCTCTTTCTCTAACCTCACTCACCCGGTAAATCTTCTATACTTATCTTTTTTCTATCACTTTGTACTCACCATTAACAGACCCTTTGGTACATTGCACTATACTTGGATTTTAGAACATGATAATGCCAAATACCATCACCCTGCAGAGGATGAGTCTAAGACAAGGAATCTATTTTGAAACTTAGTTTAGATATCCAAGCAAGGGTTGAATAAGACCTGAATGACAACAGTAATCATAGAAACACTTGACAAAAATATTAGAATGTCAAATTGTTAGACTGAAAATTCCCTAAGAGCAGAGATGGTTTCCTCTTGATCTGTATTCCTAGGAGCATCTGCACAGTATTTTTCACAAATGTATACTCATTAAGTATTGGTTAGATGGAAACGATTATTTAAATAAGGCATTATGTTTCTATTTACTTTGTCTCATAAAAGGCCACATGCAGCATGTTGAGCTCTTCAAGGGCAAGGCAGGGTTGTCTTGATTTTAATTTTCCCCATGGCTAGGAAAACACTCCAAGCTATGTTATTTTTGCTTGTTTTATTTTTTGATTTATTTATTAACATTATATATAAAAGTTTATACAACAAATAAAATTATAATTGAAATGTACTGATTTATGATGCTATATGGACACCATTAAAATGTGAATTATGATGCTGTATGGGAAACATAGGGGAAATACTATGGAAGTATTTTAGTACTTTTAGTTTGTATCCTGTCTCAACTATACGGATCTGAAGCTATATTATCTCTCTGAGTATTAGCTTCCATACCTACATAAAAAATCAATAATTATTTTTTTTTTAATTTTTAATGTTTTTTTAAAATTTATTTCTAGGAGAGAGAGACAGACAGACAGACAGCGTGAGCAGGGGAGGGTCAGAAAGAGAGGTAGTCACAGACTCTGAAACAGGCTCCAGGCTCTGAGCTGGCAGTCAGCACAGAGCCCGACGCGGGTCTCGAACCCACGAACTGCGAGATCATGACCTAAGCGAAAGTCGGACGCTTAACCGACTAAGCCACCCAGGCGCCCCAAAACATCGATAATTATAATGCAAGTATTACATCTCTAACCCAGTGAATGCAGATCTAAAATGACATATGTTACGTTAGCATTATATTTCTATGTTAGGTCATAAAATGATCTGAATCTACAAAATAAGACAGAGTGTTGGGCAACATATCTTTTCCTTATCATATTAGGGAAAAGTCTAACCAAGGATGGCCTTACGTAACATTCTTAGTTCACGTATTTACTACAATTAAAGATCACAGACATGGAAAAGTCATGCGTTCATTTGACCCTGTCTGAAAATATGCAAACAATTTCAGTCCCATTGAGCGGTAACACTAAAGTTTTATGGCTCCATTGAACAGTTTTGTATTGAAGCTCATAAACTATTCTAACATTACGTATAGGTATGTAGTTTCTCAAAATGATCTTTGTACAGGTCAAAACATCTTATTGGCCTCCTCCTTAATTATTGAATTAAATGGAAACTAATATGTGTTCATTTTATATATTCATGGAAGTCATGGTTGTTAACCTTTTGAAAAAATTTCTACTTAACAACAGATGAGAGTCATGCTCATTGAATTCAAGTCCTTGTACTGCCATTGAATAACTGTCTGATCTTGAGCAAATAACTTAAACTTTTCAAATCATTTTTCTTATATGTAAAATGAGACCACTATTTCTTTGTTCATATGACTTTTTATAGGATTAATTATTAATATGGACATAAAGTTGTTAGAATGCTACTTGCCGAAACGAGTAATCAATAAATGTTTTTCCTTATTCTTTGACTCCTTCTTCTCCCCATCTTCTTATAGAGTTTATCTAAACCCACCTGAAAATTGTTCATTTAACAACATTGTATATTTTCTGAATACTTTTCTGTAGATGTCAATAACAGTTCATTCATGTTTTTATTTAGTAATTATTTATTTTGTCTCACCAGGAATATTCATTAACTACCTCTTGCTCAGCAATTAAGTAGGATAAGATTGTTCAATATTCCTTTTTTCTCATCTATTCACTCTAGTGTCTGAATTAATATAATTGCATTCTCTCTGGTGTCTGACTCTGACCAACCAACCTCTCTGACCTCATGACATCAGCCATGCATTCACATTTCTATATTAAATCATAGGCAACTTAGGGGAGACCATTCATGCCCTTAATTATTTCCATGACCATCAAGCTGTTTCAGATTTCTGTGACTGATGTCATGTCATAATAGAGATGATACTACCTCTTCAGGGTTGTGTAGGATTTTTGTTTTTATTTTGTTTGGTAAGCCATCAAACCAACAAAAATATTTTGCTTGCTTATTTGTTTGTTTGTTTTGAAGGAAAGTAAGTAATAGTGACATGTGTATGTGACATTTCATAGTTTTGGCATACTTTCCCACATAGTGTCTCTAAATACTTTAAGCAATTTCTGTGATTTATAGTATCTTCATTTTATAGATGTAGGAATTGACCAGAGAGTTTAACTGAATTGCCTCAGCTCACAGAGCAGCAAGGAAGGTGCAGAAGTAGGATTCAAATCCAGCTAGGCCTTTTGATTCCTGTCCCTGACTCTTCCCATTACTCCTCTTGCCAACATTATCAGGAAAATTAACGATAACTATCTTTCAGAAAAAAATATTAACACAGGTTAACCATTAAGTTTAATAACTACTCCAAGATAGCCAAAGATACTAATGCCAGAAAATAATATATTCTAAAAGATATACCAAAAATAAATCACCTGCTTCTTTCTCAGATCATTTTAATAAATGTTTATGTTTTAAAGTTTTTTGTTCATTTTGTTTTTGCTTTTATTTTTATGGTGACCCAACATCTAGTCTAAAGCCCGGTATGATTTGAAACTGCTTTATTTCATTTTGGGACTATTAATATCTCTAGCTGACAAAACATCTCGGTACATCTTACTACCACTTGATCTAACACCGAGGTTATCCTAGCATGATCTCATTCAAATTTGATTTACCTGATTGGCAAATTCTTAGACATTAATAGGTAGAATTATGTAATGAAACAGCAAGTGACGGTATAGAGAATCTAGGACTGCACAAACTCTGGAACAGGGCCCATAAGTTAGAAACAACTCCAGATAATAGTCTTACAAGCTCTGAGTGCTCTAAATCTTTGTTTTTGATCGCAGCATCAATGTTATCTCTAACAGAAGCATGGTTTTACTTACCATTTGTGAGCTTCATAGCCAGAGGGAAAAACAGCCTTGACCAAAAAAAAAAAAAAAAAAAAAAAAAAAAAAAAAAGGTGAGAGACATAGCTTGGCTTGATTTTAAAGGGGAAAATGTATTAGAATAAGTAAATTACAGGAATAACCAGGGGTCATAAAAAATGAACGTCAAAATATTCCAAATCTAAACATTATTGGCCCTGAAAGTGAATTATTTGTTTTCCTTGATTAGTAATCAAAAGCATTCCCCCAGAAAACTTATCTAACAGGCAAGATTACATTCACTCTGCCTTGTACCTACAGTAATGTGGAAAAATTGTTCTAAATCAAGTTTCTGTTGGTAGGAGTTAGGCTTTTTTTCTCAAAACTTCACATTACAGAAAAAAAAAAAAAAAGCCTTTTGGTTGAAGCCACTATAATACTGATACTTTCTTGTTTATTTGTTTACTAGAGGTTTTTTTTTTTAATTTATTTTTCCAAAGCTGCATTACTGTACTTTTTTTTAAAGCAACTATCAACTGAATGCCATATCCATAATAAGTAACAGTCTGTGTTTTTTTTTGTGCACACAACATGAATTTTACTCATTTTCCCTATGAACAGTATATTTAAAGAAATTATTTTCTTCCTAATTAATTGGTGACTTTCCCTAATAAACTGCTTCAGAAAATAATGCAAAAGTGAAGAGAATGACTTTTTTATGGGTCACTCGTATCTCTTAGCACAGAGACAAAGTTAATAGCCATCAAACCAACAAAAGATTCCATAATGGTCTTTTTCTTCAAAATTCAAACTTAACTTGCAGAAAATCTTATGTGAAGTAAATTAAAATGGGTAGTACATTCTTTTACAAAGAGATTCAATGTAGACCAACTACATTTGTTTTCAGTGTGTTGTGAAGCATCTAATACTCATGTTTATAAATCTAATGGTCAATAAACCTGGAAGAGGGAGAATCGATTGCCCTTACTATTAAACAGTCTTCTGTTTATACCTCTCTGTGTCTCCTCCACTGTTCTGCAGTCCCTTTCCATTTGATTTTGTAAATTTATAAATTATTAATTATAAAAATGCTGTCCTCAAATATAAATACAAGCAGTGTGCCACCTGGCGAAATGGGCTGGGATGATACAGCACTTCATCACATCTGTAGCCTAATGCCCCCACTGGTAAATTTGTACAAATATGAACATAATGCCACACTAAGTTTTGTTGGAGGGGAGAAAAGCATCAGTCCATACTTCAGTCTTACATAATATCACTACTTCCTGGTGAGAAATGAAACCAAAATATTTTGAAATTATTAGGCTAAACAATAATGAGACTGGGTATACTTTCATATCCTTGTGTTAAAATATATGAGACCAGGCATATTTTCCTGTTAATGTTAAACAATGTTTAACAAATGTTAAATACCACTGAGATGAGCCAAACTTTAGTTGCTCAAGAAAATACTTTCTCCTGAAATACTGGACCATATATCAACTAAAAAATCTTAATCCAGTTGAACGGGATGCTAACATTTAAAGCCACAACTAGAATTAAGAATTTTGCCTTACTGGGGCACCTGGGTGGCTCAGTCAGTTAAGCGTCTGACTTCAGTCAAGTCATGATCTTACGGTTTGTGGGTTCGAGCCCCACGTCGGGCTCTGTGCTGACAGCCAGCTCAGAGCCTGGAGCCTGTATTCGGATTCTGTGTCTCCTTCTCTCTCTGACCCTCCTCTGCTATGCTCTCTCTCTCTCTCTCAGAAATAAATAAAATATTTAAAAAAAGAATTTTGCCCTCCTGTAATCACTAAACCAAACGTGCCATAAAGTTAACCCAGAATCAATCAGTTCCCCACCTTGCAAGACACCTTAAAATCACCCACTGCAGATCCATTACCCCTTAAATAACTTCCCCAAACTTCCCTCTCTCATGCCCCCACAAGCCTCACAAGGTGATGTTCTCCATTACTTCAGTAGATCTAATAAATGTAGCTTCAATTGATCAGAAGATTTTTCTGATGATTTTTAGAAAAATCAACAATTGGCTAGTCATTCCATGAACATTCAAATATCTCTTTGAAAAATTAGAGAGAAAACCTTTCACCTCAGTAGTTTACAAGTAGTAGCCACTACTTATAAGATTTCTGGTACAGTAAAACCATGAGATTTCCCCATCATTCATGTATTGATCAAGTACCAAATATATACAAGGTACCATGGTAGGGGCTACTAATAGGGAATAAAATTGATTCCATCCTTTCATTATAGAATATAAAGAGTCTATGTTCAGTTCTGTAAAGAGCTACTTACTAGTTATAAGATTTTGAGTAGGTGACTAGCTAAGCTTTACTTTCCTCATCTTTAAAGAATGATTAATAATAATTTCTTTATAAGATTGTTGCAAGGATTGAAGGTGCTTAGTTATACAAAGAATTTATACTGTTGGGCCCATAGTAGACACTCAACAAAACGTAGAGTTTTTTGTGTTTGTTTTTTAATTTTTTAATGTTTATTCATTTTTGAGAGTGAGATAGAGTGAGAGCAGGGGAGGGGCAGTGAGAGAGAGGGAAACACAGAATCTGAAGCAGGCTCCAGGCTCCAAGCTGTCAGCACAGAGCCCCATGTGGGGCTCGAACTCATGAACTGTAAGATCATCACCTAAGCCAAAGTCAGATATTTAACTAACTGGGCCACCCAGGTGCCCTGAAAATGTAGTGTTTTTAATTAAAAAGGAAAACATAAATACATCTAAACAAATAATAACATAGCTTCAAATTATATTGACTGGTATGAAAGAAGACAAAGTAAGAATACAGGTGCTAGTGGTATATTCAAAGGACATTTTATCGGAGAATATGATTTTCCAGCTGCTACCCAAGGAGTAGGAACAAGCCATGAGAGAGGTGTGCATGTTCCAGGTAGGAAAAAAAAAAACTCAGATATATGCAAAGGCCCTAAAATGGGGAGTCTGAGGGTTCTAAGCAGGTCCAGTATGGTTAGAGATTAGAGAACAAAGTGAGGGAACTAACTACTAGTACTACCAGGAAGCCCTAAAAGAAACCTCAAAAAGCAAAGGGTTAGGGTAGAGTGGGCAGAGGTATTGCTTTGCCTAGACCATCCTTAGTGCTTAATTTCTCCAAATACATGTGCCACCAAGTTGGACAGTTCTACATATCCTCAAACTACATCAGATATGGATAAAGGGGGGAAAGACTCGAATAGAACAAAAAGATTCCATCCAGTTTGCCCAGCCTGCGACAGCTGTCAGGAAAAGCTGAAGAAGCCATAATGCACATTACGTTGTATTCCAGACGAACTCAGATTCTAACATACTCCACGTGAAGCCAAGTGGAGGCAGGTTTATTGTCAGAGCTTCATGGGTATCACCTACTTCTACACTGTTTATTGAGGAAATGAATTCAAATGCACTATCTTGATTTATGAAAGTAGACAATGTTGCTGTGACTAAATTCCAATTTTTATATACAATGTTTAGAAATATGTAACACAAGGTGGGGAGTAAATTCTACATGACTTTTTATTTTATTTCTCTAGAGGCGAAGGTTTAAGATTCACTTTTGGAAAAATTGGGATATACTGAAACTCCCAGACAAATCTGTGCAGTAATTCATACAAGTGCTCAATGTTTAGTATGTTAGTATTATTATTGTCGTTGTTGTTGTTGTTGTTGTTATTTTTTAAGTAGGCTTCATGCCCAGTGCAGAGCCCAATGCAGGGCTTGAACTCACAACCCTAAAATCAAGACCTGGGCTGAAATCAAGCCTGAGCTGAAATTCAGAGTCAGACACTGAACCAACTGAGCCACCCAGGCACCCTGTCCTACTAAATTTTTATCAAAGTATATGCATTAAACACTTATTAAGCTAAATTTTTTATATTTGGTATTATAAAGACTCTGAAATGGAAGTGAATGAAATAATCTATTCATTTTAGATTTTATTGGTTTATTCAGTTCCATGAATCTTGAGCAGGTTCTATTATTCCATAGGAGTTTTGGTCTACAATTATTATTCAATTAAATCCCCATCACCCAGATAAACTTTTATTAAAAAATTGAGATCCTGTTCAGATTTAAATAAAAGAAAAATGTGGAATGTTTCTTTTGGAATAGTTCACCTCTTACCCTCTGCACATACATAATTTAGCCTGCATAACTGCACAATTACAACATTAGAATTTAATCAATCTTATATATTTCCCTGTCTTCTCTAATTAACTATGTTTTATGCTCAAGGCCAGATTAGTTATTCAAAAGTCTTATATACGTCCTACATAGGTGTCATCAGGGAACCCTAGCACACCCAAGAGAAGAAAATGAGATAAAAATTCCTTAGCCTCAGAATTATAAGATGATATAATCTAGAGGACAATTTTATTGGTAGATTAAAAGTCTATGTATGTCATGGGGAAATGTGTCAATCAAAACTGTAACACCAGTTGAAAATACTGGGAGATTATATGTTCAAAATATATGTATATATATGCTTGAACATAAACCTCAAATCTTCACTTTGGCAAGTTTCCCTTTCAGAGAGTTGATGTTTCTAAGTTAACAAATTTTGAAATATGTCTCTGGTTCCTTTTTTTCTCCTTGTGTTCTCCTCTTGTTTATTATGGATGATCTCTCTACAGTAGTGATATTTTACATGTGATTGTTACATTACTACCAGGTATATGCCCACAGAAATTATTGTGACTGCAATGGAAAAACAATCAGATCTTCCTTACTACTTATAATCTTTCTGTGTCTCCATCTCTGTCTCTCTGTTTCTCTCACACATATGGACATGTACACACACACACACACACACACACACACACACACACACACACACTGAATCTGTTTCCTTTTCCATAGAGAAATAATGTAGAGTAGGCTATAGATATAAACCCCAAAATGGAGACAACTCCAAAATTTTCATGGTTTAACAGAAAGAAATCACTCATGGCCAATAAGTGTAGAAAGAGGAGGGGCTCTGCTCATGCAATCATATAAGGAATAGGACTGTGTCCTTCTAAGGCACCAGCTAGGGCACAGTAGGCTTGCACTTCATCTTCTGAATCCAGCCAGGGGTTGGATCTGTCAAGGGCAGACAGACATATTTTGTGTGTGTGTGTGTGTGTGTGTGTATGGATGAGTGTGTTGAGATATAATTGACATAACATTAGATAGTTTTGGGTATACAACATAATGATTTAATATTTGTATATATTGTGAAATGATCAGAGTGAGTTTTTTATTTTATTTTTATTTTTTGTATGTTCAATGTCTGGTGGTAGCATACATCACAGTGCTACACTGTAGTGGTCAGAATCCAGCAGCATGCCCCTACCTAAAAGCCAGGAAGATGAGAACACTTGCCTCACTATGTGTCAAGAGGTTAAGGAGAGAGGATCCAGTAAACCCACATCATTCTCCAGCACAGGTTTCTCGTGGATAATCGAACCCACTGATGCAAGTATTATTAGACACATGAAACGAGTTGGTTGAGATGAGAACACACATCGACTTGGTCAAAATTATGTCACCAAGGTCGTGGAAAAATGATGCCAATAGGCAAGTTTTCACAAACTACCACAAACACCAATGCATTTGAAAGGGCTGAGAATGGAGTGATACTCTTGAGGAGAAATTGGTTAGTACGTGGCACAAATGTCTTAACAAAATTACTAGTCACCCCAATTGTAAGTACCCACAGTCAATTTTATTATATACCAAACAATAAGCTAAGCTTTATGTCATCTAATTATCAGAGTTACTTTTACCAACCCCGTTTTACAAATGAGTAAACAGGTTTTAGAGAGGTTAAAGACATGAAATAAAGTGACCCACCAAGTATCTTTTAGACTAGATAGTCAAACCAGAGTCCATAGTCAAAGACTGTAATGAGCGTGCTACCCTGGCCTGCATAATACCTCCTACCAGCATACACACACACACGCTTGGTAGGGAATACTACATACATCCCAATAAGAACATAGTGAATAATTTGAATTAAATAATTTGGAATTCAAACTCCTGTGTCAGGTATGGCCTACGGTTTCCTCTCTCAGTATAATCATTTAGAGAATTCAAGCATTGGTGTTATGGGTTATGGTTCCAATTCTCCCTTAATAGGAACTTAGCCTACCCACAGATCTTTAGTTCTCAGGATGCTTGTGTGTATTTTACTCATTTTAAACTTGTAAATATGTTTTTATTAAAAATATATCATCACTACTTCAATGTAAGAACCATGAGAGAAGGGATTTTGTTTGTCTTCCAAGTTCTATCCTCAGTACTGAAGTCTGTACTTGGTAAGAATGGAATGCCTCTGAGTGCTAAATCAATGAAAAAAATGGTGAGAATACAGTACTGTGTAATACAGATAGTACCCATGCTTCCCACCACAAACAGTGAATGTTCTATCTTAAAAGTCAGTTAAATAGGCTATAGCTATACAGGAACATACATGCTCTAGCAGAGGAAACACACATACATGTGAGAGTAGACCGTCGTAATTTTCAACTCACGTGTCAATAGGAGTCATTATTTCTATGCTATTGCTAAAAATAAATATACAGAACACCAAAGCCCATTTAGCATAGCCAGCAGCACAGGTTTCCATGAGCAGCAGGCTAAGATTTTGTCTGAAGGAAACAGTATCCCATCCAAAAGCAGCCTTCAGAGATGGAACTGCCCTGCCATTAATCACAAAAAGACTGCAAATCAGAAGACATCCAGCACGTCCTCTGCAAACAGGACCTAGATATAATGGTGAGTCACATGGGAGACTGTGGAGGAAGAATAAACAGCCTTTTGTTATTTGTGGATTTGTACAAAGGCTAAATATACCTTTAAAAAAAAAACCCTGGAAACAAAATGACAGAATCTTTTATTTTTGCCAAAGTCAGTAAAAAACGTTCTTTTTGGAGACATTTTTGACATTCACAATATCAATTATTACTTAGCTATTGCTTTTTTCCCCCTCTTTCTTCAAGTATTACCTAGCAATGTTGTAATTATTCAAATGCCGCCTTTGTTTCTTAACTATTGTTTCAGAAACCCTGCTCCTCACCCCAACCCTTGTTTTTTGGTTACTCTTTGATGAGAAAGAAGTACTAATAAAATTGTCCTGCTAAACACCAACCTAAGGACTAAATAATACCACTTTCTCTTCTCCCACCTCTGCTTATATTATTTATGAGTTTTAAAACTTTCCATGTATGGGCTGTGCCTCTGGCCTTTGTTAATAGCATGGTCACTTGCAAAATAAAACAATGTAATAAGGAATCAAATAAAATAATAAAAATTGTCCCTCTGGGTTATCATCTTATTTTATATTATAAAATTGATGCTAAGTCTAAGAGTTATCTATTCTGTCAGTTCAGGATGGGTGTTTATAAACTTATATAATTTTAGTTATGTTTAATTTTACTGAAAAATAAAATAGGACAAGTATTTCATTTATTTGTCAATGTCACTTGTCATTTTACTGAAACTAATCACTTTGAATTTGCAAATTATTTAACAATCTAATCCTCACTGACAAAAAAAAAATTTTCATATAGATTAAAAAGATAGATGATGGCTAGCTAACTAGCAAATGCACCAATACATTTAATCTTTCTTGACATGTCCAAAAGATAGTATGAGTATAATATTATTGTACTATCTGATCTTGTAATAATTTTGATGTCACTTCTCAGGCATTAATAATTATAAAATATAACAGGTTATAACATATTCTTACCACTACTCTTCCCAATATATATATGAAATCGTCAGATGCTTACAGACTAAACCACCCACGTACCCCAAATTTCTCATTTTAATAATTTAATCTTTAACTGTTCTTTTCTTTCATTCTATCCACTATTTGTTGATTAAATTTTGAGATAATTATTAAATAGTAATTTAAAATATTACTAAATCATACTATTTTATAAAATTAAGCTTTATTTTTATAATATTAAAAGTTGTGATATTAAACATATTATTAATTTAAATAGTATATTGTTTTATATTATTAACTTTACATTGTATTTTATAATATTTATAATATGAAACTAGGTAATATCATTTATTAGTTGTTATTAAATAGTAATTCAAATAGTAATTACTAGTAAATAGTTGTTAAATAGTATTTTTTTCTTATATGAAATATGCTTTTATATATAACATTATTGCTAATTTTGGTGAAGATACAATTTACACCTAACTTCTTTATTTATTTCTTAAAGTTTATTTTGAGAGAGGGAGAACAGGGACACAGACAAGCATGAGTAGGGGAGGGGCAGAGAGTGATGGGGAGAGAGAATCCCAAGCAGGCTCTGCATGATGTCAGTACAGAGGTTGATCCTGGTCTCAGTTTCACTATGTGATATCATGACCTGAGCCAAAATCAAGAGTCACACACTCAATTGACTGAGCCAGCCAAGGCGCCCCTGCAATCAACTTGTAAACATTTTATATTTTCTCACAGATATTGTTTCCTCAAAGGATATTATTTCTTTTTATCTTTTTTTTTTTTTAAGAAATTCCTCTCATAGTCTTAGCTTTCCTAAAATATATGATCATTGTTGCTTATAACTCATTTGTATATACAGTGGGTAATTTTATGTCAACTTGCTTGGCCACAGGGTATCCAGATTAAATGTTATTTTTTGGTGTGTCTATAATGGCGTTTCTGGATGAGATCAGCAATTGAATCAATAGGCTCAATGAAACCAGATTTCCATCCCCAATGTGGGTGTGCTGTATTTGATCTTTTGAGGGTCTTAGAACAAATGTTGAAGGAAGAAGGAATTCACCCCTTTTTCTATCTCAACACTTGAATTGGGACATCTCATTTTTTCTTCTGCTCTTGGACTGGGATTTATACATCAGCTTCCATAGTGCTCAGGCATTCTGAATCAGACTAAAGTTACACCATTGGATTTCCGGAGTCTTTAGCTTGTAAATAGATGTCAGATCATGGGACTTCTCAGTTCCCATATTTGTATAAGCCAACTCTTAATATATATGTTGTATTGTATATATGTGTATATAATTGTGTAAATACATATATACACACGCATATAGATGTATACATACATATAGACACATCTATATGTGTGTATACACTCATGTGTGAATATATACATATACAAACACACACACATATATCCTATGGCATCTGTTTCTCTTGAGAATCCCAATACAGTATTGATATCTATACTGGGTTTCTTCAGTCCAACAGTTAACTAACAGTTAACTGCTAATCTTCTTAGATTCTGGTTAGAAAAATCTGGCACCAGATGTGGTACAGAGATTTGAGGTAAAAAAAGAGAAATATGGAAGCAAGCTTTTCTTGGAATGTAGTTACTTATACCTTAGTATGATTTTCTCTTGGTTTTTTGAGGGTACTTTTAAGTTATTTCGTATAATTCAACTCCTAGAATCTGATCTATGAATCTCTTGCATCAATAATCCAAATTTTTATTTGAACAATCACTTGATTTTGTCTTGTAGGATTTCCTGTTACTAATTTGGTAGAATGTTGCTACTTTCTATGCTTTAGAACAATTATTTCACAGAATTCCCATTCCTGTATGCTTCCCAGAGTTTTCCAAACACATGAATTTGCTCAAAACTGGCAAGGCACCTGGAATGATACAAATTCCATTATTCTCCAGAGGTGGTGGCAGCCAGACACATAGAAGACAATACCAGCAACATCCCAGTAAGCCCTTGAGAATCATCGTAGCCTGTGTAGAGTAAGATCTGGGAACTTCTCAGAGATTTTTGAGAATTGTCACAAGTTCCAGGCAATCTTTTTAAGAGTCATTCACTATGATTATGGAAGCTGAGATCCTCAGTATCAAATGGTGTCTTGTGGAACCATCCTCTATGACCTTCATTCTTCATCTCCTCCAAAATCCATGCAAGCCCCTTCCCCTATTTAAAACCTTTATACATCTAATACATAGCACAGTTTCTGTTTTCCTGACTGAACCCTGATAAATTCAATCACAGATTCACCTTGAAGGAAAATACTTTATTTTAGTTACTTTAGGAATAAATGAGTAGATTTGTAATTAATTCTTAATTACTTAATGTCCATACCATCCCCTGTGTGCACAAACCTGATCTCTCAATATTGCTGTGATCTTCAGGGAAAATACATATATATTTTTCTTTTGGTTTTCGTTTTGTTTTGTGGTTCTCTCTCTCTCTCTCTCTTTATTTTGTTTTGTGTTTTTGGTGATTCTCTACATAAGATGTCTGCATTCTAGTTGAAATTTTCTTCAATATGATCCTAATATGTCTTACATTATCTAAGAAATTCCTATTATTCTCTTCTATCATCTAGGAAATTCCTATTATACTATCAGTATTTGATCTATATTATTTTTATATGTATTAGATTCTTTCAATGAGACATAAGGGGGGAGCATAAATACATATGTTTAGTAAAACGTCTTTAACTAGAAGCCAAGCTACTAGAGATAACTTTATCCCCTGCTATTCAAATATCAAAATATAGAAAGGTAATTTAGTCAAATAAGGTTAGTAAATATTCTATACTATTTGCTTTACCCTGGAAATTCAGGTTGTACATTGGTACATTATAGACCATGAAAAGTCTTACAATGAAATAAATCTATAAAAATGTATTTAATCCTATGTTTTCCAAACTAATTTAATTACTTTACTTATCAAAGATAATGGCATTATACAAAATACCAGTTTATATTTTCATTCTGTGGTTCTTATAGGGACATACTGGTTTCTAATAGGGCGGAAATAGGTATAGAAATACACAAAAGAATCCTAAAAAATGCAGTGTTACTAAAACACATCACTACATTTTCTGGTTCTAGTAATTATTCTTTTATTGTTCTGATTGCTTTTATTTTTTATATTTTTGTAACATTTATTCATGTTTGATAAATTGAGTGCAAGGAGGGGAGGGGCAGAGAGAAAGAGGGAGACACAAAATCTGAAGCAGGCTTCAGGTTCCGGGCTGTCAGCACAGAGTCCAAAAAGGGGCTTGAACTTGGGAACAGTGAGACCATGACTGAGGCAGGACCCAAACCCATCAACCGTGAGATCAGACCTGAACTGAACTCAGACACTTAACCAAGAGCCACCCAAATACTCCTGTTCTGATTATTTTAATTGCACCTTTAGCTTTAACAATCCCAGAACACAGTGCAGTTAAATATTAACTAAATTAGAGGAAACAGCTGCAGCAATTAATAAAACATCAGAAGAGAAGAAATACCAATAACATATCAATATTTTTAAAGGTTGTATAATACCTTAACAGAGTGAGCACTCACCAAGAAGACTAATGATGCCACGTTCTGACATCCATACATGTAAATTATACCACCAACATGCACATTGAGGAGTTTCCTATTAATTGCACTCCTACATCTTCCGCTAAAACTACATGTTTGCTTATAACTAAGAGTCATCAAGTAATAGATCAGTCCTATTTCTGTCCAATAGCAGCACCTTTTCATGGTGCTGCAAACTGAGAATTTATTTCATGTGTTATTTTACTTGAAGAAATTATTACTTATATATTCCTAGTCCATAACCTTCCTATAAGAAGCAACAGTTACTGGCTTAAGATTTTTTTTTGCTTTTCTTGCAGCAAAGTTTTATCTTTTGCAGAATTCTGTTAGATATGTCTTAATATTCCCATTTGTTCTGTTACCCAATTTGTAGAACCATTCTCTCTCGCCTACATAAATACAATATCCTCCTGATGGTTCTTCCTTGAGGTCATCTCTCATTGTTAATGAGTGTTCTATATTGCTAACAGAATTTTTCTCAAAATATTTTTCATAAAATTGTCATCTGACCTAAACATATTTTCTGGTTTGCATGATAGGGCATGTTTCAAAGTCATTTGCAAGGCTTATTAAATGTGATATAGCATGACTCGTGTGTGTGTGTGTGTGTGTGTATAATTTAACAAATATTTTTTGAGTTTCTGCCTTAGCCAAGGCACTATTACAGGTGGTGAGGATAGAAGCAGACACATGACAGAGAAGATAATCAGGTGCTATGATGATCTTTTGATGGGTCAGCTTGGTGTGTCTGCAGTTTCCAGGTGTTCAATCACTAATCTAGGTGTTTATGTGAATATATTTTATAGATATGATTAAGGTCACATCATTACAAAACTTTACTTCAGTAAGGGAGATAACCCTAGATAATATATACCGTATATACTACTTTCTTTTTATCTAACTCATCTGTTGACAGTCACTTAGGTTGTTTCTGTATCTTGGCTATTATGAATAACAGTGCTAATTATTGATGCTATAAAGGCAATCATATCACAGTGTGTAAATCTATCAAATTAACACACTGAATATCTTAAACTGATACAATGTATTTCAAATAGATTGCAATTATTTTTTTAAGTTTTGAGAGAGAGAGAGAGTGCATGTGAGTGTGGGGAGGCCAGAAAGAAAGGGAGAGACAATTCTAAGCAGGCTCCACACTTTCAGCACAGAACCTAGCATAGGACTTGATCCCACATGAGATCATGGCCTGAGCCAAAATCAAGAGTCAGATGCTTACCCAACTGAGCCACCCACGAGCCCCAGCAATTAATTTTTCAGTTAAAAAAAGAAAGAACTCTATGGATAGGCAATTTAGCCCTGCTGAAGAACTCCACAGTTCTAGCCTGTCCTTGCTGAAGGCTTGCCTTACCAGCAAGAATTCAGACTTGACTACCTACCCACTATCTTGTTAGCCAATTATAAATTTACCTAAAGAAATTTATTGTAATTATCTTCTAATGGTTCTGTGTCTCTGGCTGAAACCTCACTGATAGAGGCACAAAGTAATCTTGAATAAACAAGTAATAAAAATGGATAACACAGTATTTATTGTGCTAAGTGCTATCATGAGAATGAAGCACAGCAATTCAAAGTGATTGGCTTTGTTTATTGCTCTTATTCCATTTGTGTTTTAATGATAATGATATATAAAATGACTACACCCTTAGCTTAACTTATGCTAAACAAGCTTCCTTTTGATAAACTATACACAATTTCCTCCCATCTATAACAATGTTATGAAGGATGAAAACAACACTGGTAATACTGGCAGATGTTTCTTGACTGTTTAAGACATGTCGGACACTATCATAATCACTTCACAAATACAATTTCCGTTAATCTTCATGACAATATTATGATGTTAGGTTGCTAAATTTTTCTGCAGGCAAAACCCTGAAGCAAAGGGAGGTTCAGTAATTGACTAAATGTACAAGATCACCCACTGTACAATCAGTATTTGAACCATGCTCTCAAGCAATATGAGAATTAGCCCATTCCTAAGTCTAACTTGGTAGCTCTATTTCAACTCTGACATCTTATTTTTTTTTAATGTTTTATTTATTTCTGAGAGAGAGAGAGAGAGAGAGACAGCATGAGCAGGATAAGATCAGAGAGAGAGGGAGACACAGAATCTGAAACAGGCTGTAGGCTCTGAGCCAGCTGTCAGCACAGAGCCCAATGCGGGGCTTGAACCCATGAACTATGAGATCATGACCTGAGCCAAAGTAGGACATTCAACCGACTGAGCCACCCAAGTGCCCCAACTCTGATATCTTCTAATGTACTATTTTTCCATGTTACTAAGGTAACATTCCATATAATCACTGTATGAATAACTTATCATCAGGAACATATTAAAGGTGCAATTCAAAAGGCAGATCTTCTATAAATCTTTTGCCAATCCATCAACTGGAATTAGTCATTTTTTTTCTCTGAATCTTATAGCACTCTGCAATTATCCTGATTTAGCTTGGAATACAGCCAACTGAAATGGCATAGTTATATATATTTTCTTATTAAATTGTATGTTCACTAAGAACAACTATCTTGTTTTATTTGGCTAAATATTTATTCTAGTATATAGAATAATGCCTGGAGTTGAACAAGTAGTCCATTAATATAAATTACATAAAATTAATTAATTTGAAATTTGAAACTCTTCCCATTACACAATTAAATGAAGTGCACCATTAAAAAGGAAAGAGAGCAAGAGAGAGAGAGAAAGAAAAATGTCAAGTCCATTCTGACCAGCATGTATCTCCTAAGACTTGAGACTCTGTGATGCTCAACACATTGCCCCTTCTCCCTAAATTTAAACTGTTTTCCTCCTGTGTCTTCTGCATTAGTGGTCATGAGTTTTTATGGAGGTTCCTTTAACATAGGTCTCATTATGTCTCATAAAATATTCAACATCTAATAGCCCAGAGGGTGTGACCAAGGGCCACATTGTTTCCATTAAAAAAAAAAAAATTTTTTTTTGTAACGTTAATTTATTTTTGAGAGAAAGAAAGAGAGTGTGAGCAGGGGAGGGGCAGATAGAGAGGGAGACACAGGATCTGAAGCAGGCTACAGGCTCTGAGCTGTTAGCACAAAGCCAGATGCAGGGCTCAAACTTACAAACTGTGAGATCATGACCTGAGCTAAAGCCCAACCCTTAACTGACTGAGCCATCCAGAAGGCCCTCCAGTATTTTGACTATAACACTGTGGCAACAAATTTTATTTTTCAAGATGGCTATATGTATATTCTGACTCTGACACTCTTTTCTATAGGGTAACATTGACATTCTTCAATTGAGAGGTTGGGTGCACATTCAGTCCCCTGAACCTCAGTTGACCTTTTTAACTATGTTAGCTAATACAATGTATGCAAGGGGTACTGCATTACTTTCTGACTTTGGAGGCTCAACAATCAAAAGTGATGCTGTTCTTCTCTCTCAATCTATTGCAATGGTTTCCTTCGGAACCCAGCTAGCTACCTGCTTGTGATAAAACCCTGGTCACATGGAGAGGCCACACATAGGTGTTCTGGCTGCTAACATTTCAAATTAGACCATTAGGACATCCAAGCATCAGTATAAGACATGAGAGTAAATGGACCTTTAGGGGAGAGGGGGCTTCAAACTTGAAGTCTTCAAGCTGAGACAACAGATTCTCTCAGGCAAAGGTAAGTTGTACTCTCTCTGAATCTGTGACTATTGTTATGTCCAAATCACGAGTCCCCAGAGACCTCCAACGAGCCAGCACCGATGCAAGTACAAAAGGGTCTTTATTACAAGCTCGAGCAGGGGCTCACCCATCTCCCGGTGCAGTGGCAGTGAAGTGGAGCTCCGAACAGTGGCGAGCAGGATTTTTAAGGGGTAAGGGCAGGGGTGTTACCGTGCACACGTTGTACATTTTACATCATTACATAAGCACCAACCATAATTGTACAATACCCATGGCAACAGTTTTGACCATTCAGTATCTGCGAGGCATCTGTTACTTTTGGTGGGACCCAATCATGACCTTTGAGAATCTTTTGAAAATGACCAATTATGAGGTGGGCTCAGAGGATCTACGTGGGGCTTATGCAAGTGGTGAATGATTGGCTATTTTGTACGGAGTAACTACCTGCAGTTCCCAGCCCTGACTCGTCTCCAAGACTACAGGAATGTTACACATTTCTTTTGATTGGCAGATCCGAGGGCAGTCCGAGTGTGGCTTCAGCTGAGGCTTTTCCTAGAACTGGGACTACATGCAGCCTGAGGTTGTTTCTAATGGAGGACTTAATTTCAGGCTTCTCACTATAACATTTATAAGAAGTAGATAATGATTAGTGTTTTTTAAGCCACTTACTTTGAGCAATTTATTAAACAAAGTGGGATAGACATAGGAAGAAATATATTTTGGTATACCTGGGTGGCTCAGTAAGTTAAGCCTCTGACTCTTGATTTAGGCTCAAGTCATGATCTCACAGTTTCTTGAGTTCAAGCCCCACGTAAAGTTCTTTGCTGACAATTCAGAACCTACTTGGGACTCTCCCTCTCTCTCCACCCCTCCTCGCTCATGCTCTGAATGAATGAATGAATGAAACATATATATATATTAAATTTTTTTTTGCATACATGCTTGGGATTCTCCTTCTCTCACTCTGCCCCTCCCTGCTCATACTCTGTCTCTCTAAATACATACATACATACATAAAACATATATATGTATTTTAAAAAATTTTGCATACATGTTATCAAACCCAAACTCATACATGTACCCAGTGTACAGTAAGCCCATGTCTGAGACACCAGTTTTGAAGCAAAGAAAACTACTATCAGAAAGGCAGCTCAACAAGAAGGCGGGGGATCATTCCCTAAGTGGCCTTGCCCTACTTACCTTAGGCGCAGCGTCTATACGGGAGAGGTATGTAAGGAGGTTCTTGAAATCTTAAGCATGGGGACAGAGGGCTTGAAACAATCTGTAGGTAAGCATTCTTCCAGACAATGAGGTGCTCTCTGGGACCGGGTAATGCTTAGATACATTAAGACAAATGTTATGATCTGGTCCCCAATAGGTTTCTATGAGAGGCGTAAGGGTAAAAAGACAAAGTTGATGATGTGCATGAGGTTAAGAGGTGCATAAAACATAATTAAGTAGGGAACAAAAGTGAACATGGAGTTAAATTAATAATGCAACTAATACAACTATAGTTCTTATGCTTCCAAAACAGGTCTGGGATCTGTCCACATTCTCACAAGACACACATTCTCACACTGATACACACGTATGCACCCACACGCCCACACACAAAGAAAAAAGTGCCACAACACTCACTTTCACTATGTGTAATAAATGTATTCTATCTTCTTGTGTATACTGTATATGTATTATATTTTAGCTTATTGTTATTATTTTGGATACTTAATCCATTGAATACACTGATTTTATAACACAATTTTGAGCCACCGCCTGCAGCTTGAAAAATGATTTTAATGAAAAAAAAAAAAAAGATACCAGTTTCATGAAGTAGAAAATGGAGACAGTCGCTATACTTCTCTTAGGAAAGAAAATGTGTCTATCCTAAAACCATAATCAAAATATTGCATCAGAAATATAAAAATCAACAGCCCTAGGTTTATGAACTCCTGGAGCTTAAAGAAAAGCTTGCTCAGATTAGCTCTGACCTTTGGATCATACATTCTGGCTTTGAATAAATTTATTGGAAGCTTGAAAAAAGTCGCCTTGTCTAATTCACTTTTAGTGCAAACCACAGTGCAAAGTAACTAATGACTCATAAGGGGGTTTATAAGACCAAGACCTTTCACACTCTAAAGATTGACTCTTGTTATTGGTCAGGGATATCATCGCCAAAACATCACTAAATAGAATGAAGTCTCCAAGAATACTTTCAGCTTAGAGCCATTTATGGCTGTTTCTATCAAGTAAAAAGGGAAAGAAATTGAATTTTTAATATAAGGTCTTATTACACTACTAAGGAAAGTGACTTGAAAGAACAGAAGAAGAAAAAAACAAAGAGGAAAAAAAAGTTCCTTCTGTTTTGCAACGTGAGACTTTTGAAAAGTTGGAAAAATTCGACTGAAGTCATAAAGTCATTCAAGGTCTTCTTATCTTGCCTTAAAAGGAAGCTATTTTAGCTTTCTTCCTTTCCTTAAATTGTCACTGTTTGGCAAAAGTGAAAGCCAGAGTCAATCAACAGTAAATGTGCTATCTGCTGGGTGTTCACAAATGGGAGAGATATTTGCATTGCAAATGAATAACTAATAATCTTGTTCCTGACCAGTGCCCTGTTCTTATTTCAACATGTTTCTTTAGCTCTTGTAAAGTTCTAAATATTTTTAATACACTGAAATCCTACCATCAAGATGGTAATCATATACTTTTCAAGATATTTTTAGATGTGCTAATGAGGAAGCCTGAGATCAGTAAAACAGCAAGAATCATTAAAAATTAGATTTATCTGGCAATATGCATGGTGTTTGTTGAGGTTTTTCATTTCATCAGCTTAGAAAATATTTTTTAAATGTTAATCAGTTCGCTTTGAGGATATCTGTACTTTCTTCCCTGGCACACATGCAGGTATAGTCATACTTCTTCCAGTCTAGCAGGAATAGGTAAGATCTCAGGATTTGGATCCTGGGGCCAGAGAACAAGGGGTGGAATACCCATGCTGGAGAGCTCAGGAGGGGACAGCAGGTGGCATTACCATGAGCTGAAGCTTTAAGTACTGGCTCCCTGCAGAACCTCCTTTTTTTTTCCCATAGGATTTCACTTAAAAACACAAATTCAGAGGTAAAATTATTACAAGTTTCAGAACAGTGACTACATTAAAAGTCTTAAAAAGAAAACCACATGCCCAAAATGGCATCACTTAGACCTAGTCACCAAACCAAGACTTAACAATATGTAATCTATTCACAATTTCAACCTCACCCAGAAATTTGTGTTAAGGGTCAGTCAGGAATTCTCAGATCTATGTCAGTGATGTAATCTGTTACATGGGTGCTCTCCGTCCCCCAAAGGAAAAGGAAGTAATCTGCATCATAAAAGCTCCTGCTCTTCCATCTAAGGTGACCTTGCATGAAAGAATCCTTTTCTTTTGCTCTATGCTTTCTTTCCCCACCCTCCTTCCTATAAGCCTTCCCTCTTGTACTACTCCTCAGACCTCCTCTCCACTTGCCAGAAGAGAGGCTGCCTGATTCATGAATCATTTCATAAAGCCAATCAGATCTTCAAACTTACTCATGCTTTGTTTTTTAACAAAACCTAAATGCAGAACCTTTCTGAGCAGGAGCCTTGTGGGCCTATAGTAGCCACACACCCATGAAGCCAGCCCTGCACTCTTAAGATTTTACTTAGAGTAACATTAACAGCAAAATCTTCACAATGCCATACAGGATGTCCCACCCAACACTCACTGACAATACCCTCCTCCCTTTCCTCTGCAGGCCCAGGAGCCTCTGAGCTACTCCCAGAACACACCAGGCATGCTGAGAAGTGAGCCCATGCACTGATGACCTACGCACTGGTTATGTGTTCCACCTAAAACATTCTTCTACTTTCCCAGGATTCTTTTTTTTTGGTCCCCATCAAGTCTCTCACATCTTACTTTCTCAAGGAGGCATGCCCTGCCAAAGCTATTGAAAATACAACCCTCTCTATTTCACTAAGCCATATATATATATATATACATATATATACATATATATATTACTATATATATATTANACTGTTTATTGCCTGTCTTCTGCTTCTAAAACAAAGCTCTAGGAAAACAGGGATATTGATTGTCTTTTGTGGGTGGTGTCTTGTGTTCATCTTTTATTTCACTGATGAAGTTAACTCACCTACAAGTTATATGTCTCTGCCACATAATGGTTACTGAAAAAAAATACCTGTTGAATTAGTTAGTTGGCATTATTATTTTCAAGTATATTTAATAAAATAGTCACAGTATACTGAGTAAAAAGATATAGAACTGTAGATAGTCAGTTGCCCATCTGGTACAAATGAAGTTTGCAGGTGTGCAGGAATAGATCTATATTTGTACATACGTGCTCAGTTAGATGCATGTGCATGTGTGTGTTTGTGTATAGAAAAAACAGAGAGCATGTATGACATACTTTTTCTTCCTCTAGATTATGAACTGATGGGTGAGTTTCTCTTTAACTTTTTTTTGTATTTTTCATTGTCTACAGTATTAATTTAATGACTGTGAAAAATGATTATTTTAAGTAATAAAATGACATCACTTTCTAAAAATGTTGGTCATCTCTTCACTCCTATATTCATAGAATGAGATCTTAATTTGTACCTGTAACTTTCAGAAATTGCACAAGTCAGCACAAGGCAAGTTATACTACTTTTTCCTGACAGCTAAAGACATGAGTCTTATCTTCCCTCAATATGATAATGTGTCTGTCATATATTTTATCATGGACACAAGACATTCACACAGAATCCTGCTCTTTGTGGAGCTACTCATTCTCTTTCCTCATTTACTAAGTTACTTAACTTGAGAATTTATTTCATGTGTCATTTTACTTGAAGAAATTATTACCTGTATATTCCTAGTCCATAACTTTCCTATAAGAAGGAATAGGTATTGCTTACTAATAAACCAATCTAGTTTTTAAATGATTGTTTTCCCAAAGATTGTCTATGGCACAACCAAGAACTAACACTAAAAAAAATCAGTTGATTTTATTGCAATAAAACTTCTAAGTGTTGAAGATGTGGTCACAAGGAAACTCAGTGAATTAGAGAGTGATGTCAAAAACACATGGGGTAATTAGGTATGAAGAGTAAGACTGGACATACATGGTATTACCCACAAGCATCATGTGAAGCTAGGCATTGGGTATTCCTGTTGGCCATCCTCAACAATTTACCTGAAAGAAGTAAATTAAAGTAAAACCAGGGGGAGCCTTAATGAGGAACTAAGGCACAGAATCAATAAACATATGCCTTAACAATGGTAACAGTGAACCTGATAGTTTGGTTAATTAGAGTTATATGAAAGAAAAGTTTCTGTTTTTGCCTTTATTTCAATTATTATTATTATTATTATTGTTATTATTTTAAAGAGAGAGAGAGAGGGCAAGAGGGGAGAGAGGCAGAGGGAGAGAATCTTAAGTAAGTTCCATGCTCAGCATGGAGCCCAAAGTGAGGCTTGATCCCATGACCCTGAGATCATGACTTGAGCTGAAATCAAATGGCAGACACTGAGGTGCCTGGGCAGCTTAGTCAGTTAAATGTCTGGCTCTTTGTTTCAACTCAGGTCATGATTTCATGGTTCATGAATTTAAGCTATGCACTGGGCTCTGCATGATCAGCAAAGAGCCTATTTGGAATTCTCTCTCTCTCTCTCTCTGCCCCTCTCCTACTCTCTCTCTCAAAATAAACTAACTAACTAACTAACTAACAACTAACAAAGAAGAGTTGGCTGCTCAACCAACTGAGCCACCCTGGCACCTCTGCTTTTGTTTTAGCTATCACTCAGCAAATTCTTTTACTCTATTTTCCTACTAATATATATTATGCCATATTCATTTTAAAATACATTTTTATAAATTCTTGCTTTTGTTACATGTAGAAAAACAGCACCAATTTAATTTTTTAGTAAATTATCCAGCCCTTATAATGTCAAAGGAAAACATAACCTATAGTGCATTACATTGAATTTAACTTCAATCTTATAGAATAATACTCAGTGTAATTTTCATTTCAATTCAATTGCCCTCTTATTCCTACTGGGTTTAAATTTCATTTACTTAGTAGGCCCTTCTCTTTTGTCTGAAACTGGGACTCTACTGAGCATATAGTAGTAGCACTTTTGAATAAAACTGAAAAGAATTAGATATTTATTGAGGTCAAGCAAAATTGAACAAGAATTGCATATAAATCCATCTCCTCACATGTTGTCTGCACTGCATGTACATTTAATATTTATTTAGTTCAAGTTATAACTTTCTAGATTTCTATAATTTAATTAACCTCTCCTCACTCTGTGCTTCTATATCTCTGTTTGCAGCTCCTTGATAACATGCTGTTGCGGACGAAATGACACAAAGGACAAGACACACACAAAAGACAGACACACAACTCCGGCCGGAGGAACAATTCTACGCAAGCCCCTCTTGCGGTTTATTTTATACCCCGGTAACTGGATACAAACTGAAATCTACAAGATGCATTCCTTTACCAATTAAGGGCAAGTAGCCAAACACATTTCAAGGACAGGGGGGAGCAAAGGGAGGAAGCGACCACAACATGTTTACTAAGAGGCCTGCTCACAATTCCAGCCTCCTCCTTATTTCTAAGGAGGGCATGTTCCCTCGTTTGCGAGCGGACCATTAAACTTGGATATTGTGTGCAGGCCTCCTGGCAGAGCACCCTGTTTGCAGGCATGCTTTGCCCAGGCAGGGAGCCCCGTGTGCAGGCACATCCCCGCGTCTCTAACCAGGCTTTCTTGTGGTCACTGTCGGGCTCCCACACATGCTTTACTTGCTCTATGAGAATAAGGAAGTCACACTTATTTAGTTTATACGAATCAATCACTGTGCTCATTACTTCACTCATATGATCTCCCATTTTCTCATTGAATTCCAGCTGAAACACTTTGGGGTTGATGCTAATCATCTCCAGGTAATACTAAATCTCAGAGAAGTTAGGTAAGTTGTTCTAAATCACAATCCAATATGTAGCAGGGCAAACATTCAAACCAGGTCTATGTAAGTCCAAAATTCGATTCATAGGGCCCCTAATTATCCATGCCAGGCTTTCTCAGTAGACCATAAACTAGATAAACTCACCAATATTGTCTTCTGTTTCTTGCTAAGACTGCATTGGCTTAGCAAGTTGTAAACTCTGTCATAGTATTATTAAAATAAATCAGATTACATATTAACTCTGTTGGTATGTATATTCATGCTGCATAGCCTTAAATAATATTCTGCTTTTACAATTATTTTTTAATTAAAAAGTAATTTTATGTTTATTTGTGTTTTAATTTTTTTTTTTACCATTTATTTATTTTTGAGACAGAGAGAGCACGAGCTGGGGAGGGGCAGAGAGAGAGACACACACAGAATCTGAAACAGGCTCCAGGCTCTGAGCCATCAGCACAGAGCCCGATGTGGGGCTCGAACCCATGGACTGCAAGATCATGACCTAGCCGAAGTCAGAGCTCAATCGACTGAGCCACCCAGGCGCCCCTATTTATTTTTGAGAGAGACAGCGTGCAAGCAGAGGAGGGGCAAAGAGAGAGGGAGACACAGAATCTGAAGCAGGCTCCAGGCTCTGAGCTGTCAGTCCAGAGCCTGATGTGGGGCCCTAACCCACAGACCGTGAGATTATGAACTAAGCTGAAGACGGACACTTAACCGACTGAGCCACCCAGGTGCCCCGTGCTTTTGCAATTGAAAAACAAAACAAAACAAAAAACCACACTAATGGTATTAATCCCCCCAAAATTTCATAAAAGTAGAAAAATTTATTCCATTTTCAGGGCTAATCTGTGAAATATGGAAAAATATATAATGAATAAAATAATAAAAACAATCATCAAACTAAAACCATTTCCAATTTCTTAAGGCAGAAATCCGATCCACAATGAAGGACATTGCTTCTTAATCTTTGATCTTTAGCTCAAGAAAGATATCAATATATATTAGGGAAAATCAACTGAAACAAATCCAGGTTTGCTTGAGGCTCCTTTTTTTTTATTATTGTTTTTTGCTTTGCTTTGCTTTAAGTAATGCTATATACAAAAAGAAAGTCAAACCTCAGTGCAAGTTCTGATACAAAGTCCATTTGATTATACTTATATATCTAGAAGTTCATTTTTCATAAGGTTAAAAGAAGACTCAGAGTATAATGCTTATATATGTTTGTTGTAATTCTTTCAGAATTTCCTTTACTGTATTCACCTCAAGGAAAAAAAATGCATGACTAAGACAAACAAGTGGGTAGAACTTTAGGGAGAAGCAAAGTCACTTTAACCTTGCTGCAAATGTTTCAAAAAAGGTGAATGTACTTTATATAACTTTCCTTTAGAAAGAGAAAAATTATTGTTTCTAAGTCTACTAATATATTCTTAAAGTGAGAAGCATATCTTCTAATTTCCAAATTCTCATTTAGGGTTGTTCATTAATTCTACATATTTTATATAGGCATACCTGATTGATAAAAGAAAGATGTAATTGAACCTCAAATTAGCCATTTAAATGTAAGCTATTCCTTCATTCAAGCTGACTTTAAATCTGGGCATAAAAGTGAAACTAACTCCAGCTGGTATTAATTTAATAGCCTCATGACAGTAAGGGAAAAATGGCCAGGATTTGCTTTTGACGGAGATAAATAAAGTTAAGTTTTTTCTCTCTACTTAGCTTTGCAGTTACCCTCAAGGCATTTATCTATTGAAAGGGATAAGATATCATCTTTCAGAGGAAACATGTCATAAATATTTTGATAAAGTATTTGTAATCCTCAAAAACAGATGGCTGTTCCATAAAGATTGTCAGCTGAGAAGGTTTTGCTGACAGAATCATATTAACAATTGCAACCGGGTTTTGCACTGCAAAAT
Source organism: Crocuta crocuta (assembly GCF_008692635.1). Lineage (NCBI taxonomy): Eukaryota > Metazoa > Chordata > Mammalia > Carnivora > Hyaenidae > Crocuta > Crocuta crocuta. Next base: position 400,215 of record NW_027532177.1, on the reverse strand, counting down.
CAGATGCATTTTTCTATTAATCAATCACAGCTGGCTGATTTATCTGACAGCTGGAACTTGCAAGACCCAATTTGCACTCTTTGCTCTATTCCTGACTAATAAACCCTAAATAAAGCAAAATAGTCTCTTGGGGGGTGAGGGGTCTAATAATGGATTAATGTGCCAATAGGAGAAACATGAAGAGTCCTGATTTAACTTTATAAATACAGGGAAAAGGAAGTATTACAAGGACTTTAAGCAGAAACATCTTCCAGGAAATTGGTTCATCAGGTGAAAGGAGGCCATATATTGATAATGATAATGCGATATGGAGAATGAGCATTTGGGCCTGTGGCTTCCACTTTGCAAAAGACACTCTATTTCCTAGCTGATTTGGGAGCCAGTTGTCTTTATGGGCATTTGGATGAAAATTTGGGAGAAGTATGCATTACTTTCCATTACTAAAACTCAAATTGTACTTTCATAATATTAGTATAATTTTTATAGAAATTAATGTCTATTATTTGTAACATTCTACTTCAGAGAAGATAAGGAAAAGTTATCTTTTCTAACAAATTTTCCTAAAAGTCAAATGAACCCAAGACACAAAAAGAATGTGTGGACTCCATGTTATAGGTAATGGGTGAGTTTAAGTCCTATTGCAGCTTATTACTGTGTTAAATTCCTTCCAGTATTTATCATTATTGGAAACTTTCTTTTCATTTATCTTTTGACTCTGATTTTTAATCTTTCCTCCAATACAATGGAAAATCAATGAAAGCAAGTATTTGACTTTGCATTGATCATCACTCCATTTCTTCAGTGTAAAAAACAGTGCCTACTATACCGTATATTCTGAATAAATATGTTAAATGCCATCCACTGCAATGACGAAGTTCTAATCACAGAATACATTCTGTGCTCTGGGTTAATTTACTTTTTTCTTTGCAAAAATTATTTGCCAAATATACATTCTCTACCTGTCGCTCATGAGGCATTATGTCAGGTGCTTCAAGATTAATATGGATAGAAAACCACCACTGTCTATAAAGGTTCACTAACAGGTGGAAAAAATAAAAGATTAAGGAAACCAAGTATTATGGCAATTATGTCCTTGGCATTTTTAGCTTTGCAAATGAGAAGTCCAAATTTTATTCAAAAACATTGAATCTATTATTTTATATTTGAAAGTAATAAAGATTGGTTAAATTCATTTTACAGAAAAAATTCAAGGAATCAGGGCTAAAATAATTTTGCAAGACTTGTCAGCTTGTTATGGGAGATGTCATAATTTGAAGACCACCACTTTTTTTAAAGAGTTCATTCATTTATTATTCATTGTCCTCCATTTTTCAGCAACTATACAATGAAAACTATGTAGTGAAGATGAAGGATGAGAGACATGAAGTAATTAAATATTGTTTCTATAAGTAACAAAAACATGTTTCCAGAAAAAAAATCTTCTAAGTCTATTTTGCAACCTTCTAAAATATTATAAGTCCTTGTATCGCCCATATATTTTGAGTTTGAAAAAAAATTTTGTCCTGACACAGTACCTTAATTTATCAAATTAATGAATGAATATATTATAAAGATGCCTATATATTTTTATGCTTTGTAGAGATTCTGAATAATGCTTACAAAGAAGTATACTTTTATCTTTTTTACTTTTTTTGTTTATTTATTTTTGAGAGAGAGACAGAGCACAAGCAGGGGAGGGGCAGAGAGAGAGATGAAGACATAGAATCTGAGGCAGGCTCCAGGCTCTGAGCTGTCAGCACAGAGCCCAGTGTGCCACTTGAACCCATGAACCACAAGGTCATGACCTGAGCTGAAGTCTGACATTTAACCAACTGAGACACCCAGGCATCCCTTTATCTTTTTATAACCAGTCTACACATTCAATACGACCAATATTTACCTTTGAATCTAACCTCAAGTTATTTTAAATGTATACAAAAAAAGAAAACTTTCAGGAAATACATATTAAGAGTCTACCATGAGCCAGGCATCTTGAAAATATTCAAATCCATGTGTTAATGCAAGTTTTCCCATCCATGACGTTTTTCCCTCCTAAACCAATGAAGTAGTCATACTTATAAACATGTAAGTATACTAAAAAGTAAAAAGTGGCTCAAATCACTCAAGAGGTCTTGGTTATTATCTTCATATATGTATCTCACATTTCCAAATTTACAATTTGATTCTCTTTCCTTAATTTCATATGCATGTCTCCAGCTGTCTATTGAATTCACCAGAAATATTTGTCATAATTTTATATTTGAATTTGCCATAACTATTTCAATACCTTGGGCCAAACTCATCACATTATCACCTCCAAAATTGTGTCATATGTCAATCTCTGTTGACAGCACTATTATGGTAGGGTCCCCTCCCTAAGCAAAGAAAAAAACAAAACAAAACTCAAGGCAACCTAGCTATAGGTGTATGTGACAACATCCCTCACGACCTTGTAATATGAAACCACTTAATCAGACTGCATGTTTGTGTGTTACCATATATGGGAGACGAAGAAGTAAAAAGTCTATAAAAAACTACACCACATGGAGTTTGGAACTCAGTTCTTTGGGTACAAACCCAAGTGGGCAGTGCCAGCAGGAATAAAGTTGCTTCCTGGAAAGAAAAGCCTCGATGTCACAACTCTCGGTGTGAGAATTCTGCTACACAACTACCAACCCACATGCCCAAGTCTTCATCATTTATCATATACAGTTAAACCCTAAGACGCTGGATATTTCCCTTTGGTTCCCTTTCTCAAATCCACCCACATTTGCCTCTTCTTACTCACTTAGTTGAGATCACAATCATCTTACATCAGAATGAGAACTACAGTTTCCTTATTCTTTTCTTTTGCCTCGGGTGCTTTGGAGTATTGCAGACAACAATAATGACATGACTGAACCCACAAAATTCTATGAATCAACTTATTTCAGGGAAATGCAAAGTACTAGATGTTAGCAGCACTTAGAATAGTCCTTGAGTTGTGTAAATGACTGGTGAAATGTGGGTCAGGACAAGATTCTATATACTCTAAAGGTACTAAGCAATTTATTGATTCATTATGTAAGAGATTGGGAAAGAAAGAAAGAAAGAGAGAAAGAGAGAAAGAGAGAAAGAGAGAAAGAAAGAAAGAAAGAAAGAAAGAAAGAAAGAAAGAAAGAAAGAAAGAAAGAAAGAAAGAAAGAAAGAAGGAAGAAAGGAAGAAAGGAAGAAAGAAAGGAAGAAAGGAAGAAAGAAAGAAAGAAAGAAAGAAAACAAAGAAGGAAATAAATCCGGTAGTTAAATTTGCCATTAATTTAATCCTTAATCTTGCCCAAACTAACCTATTCTTACTCAACATTTGATCTAGTTCTTTTTTTTTTTTTAATGTTTACTTTTGAGAGGAAGGAGAGAGGCAGAAAGAAGAGGGAGACACAGAATCTAAAGCAGGCTCCAGGCTGCACTGTCAGCAGAGAGTCAGACACAGGGATTAAACTCAGGAGTCATGAGATCATGACCTGAGCCAAAATCCAACGCTTAGCCTACTAAGCACCCAGGTGCCATCTGATCTATTTCTAATGAACATTTGCTTATTCCATCTCTGGTGTCTCAACTTGCTTGAGCATCTGTATTTAATAGTAAGTGAGCTTAATACATGTTAATGCATGAACTCTATCCAACTATCTAAAATTCCTAAAGATCAGGAACTACTTTTATAGTTCTGTTTTGGAGGGTTTTGTTTTCTGTTTCATCCCTCAGAAGACTAGGAGAGGGTAGTCCATCTTAACCTGAGAATCCATAAATAAATGCTGGTGATAGAGAACTGCCAGGAAGATTCAGAGTTCTTTTCCATTTTTCTGTTTTTCTTAAATCACCCATTGAAATTTTATTTTTATTTTTTTCTATTTTTTTAATGTTTGTTTTTGAGAGAGACAGACAGAGCACAAGCAGGGGTGGGGAGAGAGAGAGGGAGATACAGAATCCGAAGAAAGTGCCAGTTTCTGAGCTGTTAGCACAGAGCCTGATGAGGGGCTCGAACTCCTGAACTGTGAGATCGTGACCTGAGCCGAAGTCTGACGCTCAACTGACTGAGCCACACTGGCACCCTTTAAATTACCCATTGCAATTTTAAATGATTTTGTTTAACTATAATAGAACTCTTCGAGAGACAGTAAGGCCAAATAAGAATATACTATTTAACATGATATTTTTTTCCTCTTCATTACCATAATTTAACTACTCCTGACATATGGGCTTTTATAAACCCATGTTTCACTATATAAGTGAAACTCTCCCAAATATATCTAGCTATTTCTATAGTAACATGGGAAGGGAACTTCTGCTCAATATTTTAATATCCTTATTTTATGACTCGCTGTTACAGTACACATGACAAACCTTTAGATCTATCTAGAGCCCTCATTTCTAAAATTCTGTGAATGTTTATTAAAAACACCTTATACAGATGGTCCCTGACTTAAGATGTTTTGATTTTACAATGGTGTGAAACTGATAGGCATTCAGTAGAAATCATACTTTGAATTTGGATCTCTTCCTAGGCTAGCTATATGCAGTACTGTATAATCTTCTGGTTGCTTCTGTGCAGTGGATACAAGCCTCAGCTCCCAGTGAGCTATGCAATCACAAGGATAAACGATGCGTCCATGTAACCATTTGGTTTTGGTTTTGTTTTGTTTTCTTGTTTCTTTGTTTGGTTTTACTTTCAGTATGGTATTCAATAAATTACATGAGATATTCAACACTGTGTTATAAAATAGGCTTTATGTTAGATGATTTTGCCCAACTGTAGGCTAATGTAGCTGCTCAGCATGTTTAAGGTGGGCGAGGCTAAGCTAGGATGTTCAGTAAATTAGGTGTGTTACATGCATTTTCAACTTACGGTATTTTCAGCTAGCAATGGGTTTATCAGGATGTAACCCCATCGAAAGTAGAGAAAGAGCTGTACTGGATTTGATGATCTATTTTCAATGATCACATTGTCTCCTTATAAAGAATAACATACTATGAATCTTTTTTTTTCACTTGAGGTTCTAAAAATTAGGATTGATGATCTTTAGAAGACTCTAGAATATCTGTTCCAGTTTTATTTTTACAAAAGTGGGTACATGTTCACTGTTTTCCCCTCTGAAAATGTTGCTGGTTGGTTATTGTTGGCTCCCTGTGGAAATGAACCTATGAAACATAGGAGTTTGGGAGACAGTGTGGGCTTAACTTCTTATTTATTGCTCTATATAGATTATTGTTGACATAAGCCAATGTCTTCTCATGTTCAAATGAGTCCATTGAAATAAATAAAATCGTAAAGAACTTTTTATTCTCACACAATTTGGAACGTATACAATTAATAGCAAATGCAACTGATAAGACCATTGTAAAAACCAACAAAACAAAAACCCTAAAACTAAAAAACACACCAACATAGACATTTTAAAGGATTATTTTTATATAGTAATTCTAATGTTTCACTGTCAATTATATATAATAAGTGCATTATGCTCAAAATATTTTTCAAATCATATTTTGAATTTGGGAAAAGAACACATGATAAAACTTTTATCTATAACTGTTAGTGTTCCCTGTAGGCTTTGCTCACATAAGGTCAAAGACTAATTTAAAATAACTGACTTCAAGGAAAATAAAATAGAAATTAACAAGGAGATTAGAATCAGATACATAAGATAAATTATTTTCATTTTCATGACAGCACCTCAACAGGAAAATAAGAGTAAGCCTCTTAGATAGTTTGAACCTCAAATTTTAGTAAATTATTACTATTATAGTAAGTTATTACTATGACCCATTATCAGAAAAAAATCACCCATCAAATAGAAGCTGAAATACTAATTTTTCTTCATCCTCCTAACCATCTTTGTGTGTACTTAGGTTCCTTCTCATACGAAAGTTTAAAAGGGTCAGACCAGGGGGTTAAAACTAGAACCTTTATATATGCAGTGGATGTTTTGCAATTATACCTTGAATAATACTGACAAGGTTAGTCAAAAGTTAGAAGGGAAAGTACTCTTGTGTGTGACCCTAATAAAGAGTTACATATTGCTTCTATTAAGAAAGTCATTCTCCTATTATAGAAAGGGCATTTGAAATTATTTGTCATTTCTGTTTTCAATCACCAGTTTATAACTTTGGTATCAAATCTTCCCTACAGGTTCTTTGACAAAAGTCTCATTGGCCCTGGTATTAAATAGTTATGCCACTATCAGCAAAGTTTGACTCATCCCCTGGTGCTTTCATTCAGTTCTGCTCTTCAAGTATCCCTGTAATTAATCAGTTACTTTAGATGATTCCCACAGAGATGCCCTGGGGTCGAATAATTACACAAAATGATTAGCTTTTCAGCCTTGAGGTCTGTTGCTAGTGACATGAAAACTATAACATGATCTACAGTACAATGCCAGATTACTGCATCATTGTACATAAACGTCCCCAGTGAGCATAATTCTGTTTAAGAACAAGAAATGTAATTTGTTTTGCAATGTACAAAGTATTAAAAAAATTGTATTAAGGCATATACACAAGGAAACAAAATGTTTGAACTTAAAAAAAAAAAATCAGATAATAAATCAAGAGACCTACATTCCAGTTCTAGATCCTCAACTCATTAGCTATAGAACCACATGTAAATAGCTTTATGAGAATCTATTAGTTCTCCATAACATTCCTTTATTGGTCAGTCTCAGGGAAGAACTAGGAAAAAAAAAGAAATAGCAAAGGAAAACATTCAGTATAGCTTTTATGTTTATTTATTTATTCAGAGAGAGAGAGAGAGAAGGGGAGGGGCAGAGAGAGAGAGGAAAGGAGACAGAATCTCAAGCAGGTTCTGCACTGACAGTGCAGATGCCAGGCTCAAACTCAAGAACCTTGAGATCATAACCTGAGCTGAAATCAAGAGTCACAGACACTTAACTGATTAAGCCACCCAGTTGCCCCTGATTGAAGAGTTCCTTAAAGAAGAAAACTAGCCTCCAGTTTAAGGTGGGACTTCACTATTTTCTATTTGGGAATTGTTTCTCTTTGATCTGGTTGTTCATTTGAGATAATCACAGCATGGTGTGCTATATATCCCCTTAGATAGAGTTCATTCCTTAATTGTTTCATTTGGTTTCTAGATGAATTTTGCTCAAATCTATTCCCTTAAGCACCCAAAGAGGTGATCTGGAGATAGCAAAGGTCATGTGTCTTAAATTACTTTGATCTATACTTTATATCTCTATATTTATATATGTATTTATATCTGTACCATCTATATTTATATCCATAGCTATGACTATTTTACCTAGTTCGATGACTATAGTGTTTAAACTTAGGATTGCAAAAAGTAATGTTGTATCCTAGAATGATTATGGGGTTAGAGAACAGAAACTAAAGTCTGTGATACCTGAAACAAACTCCCTTCTAAAGACTGTACCAATTTACACTACCACCAAAAGTTTATGAATGTCCATTTCATGCAGCCTCATCAGCAATGAGGCTTTGCTTTAATCACTATCATTTTGATAGATTAAAAAAAGTAATACTTGGGGCGCCTGGGTGGCTTAGTCGGTTAAGCGTCCGACTTTCGCTTAGGTCATGATCTCGCGGTTCGTGGGTTCGAGCCCCGCGTCGGGCTCTGTGCTGATTGCCAGCTCGGAGCCTGGAGCCTGTTTCAGTCTGTGACTCCCTCTCTCTCTGACCCTCCCCTGCTCACGCTGTCTCTCTCTCTCTCTCTCTTAGAAATAAATAAAAATATATTAAAAAAATAGTTTAAAAAAAGTAATACTTTAAATATATTAGGTTAATGAGAACTGAATGATTATTCAGTTTATTCAGATTTCTGCAATGCACTCTGACAGAAAGGTACAATGATCTCACTATGCTGTACTAATAATTTTATGAGCTAAAAGAGGTTTTAATCTTCTTTTTAAGAGAATTAAAATGAAAATTGGGTAATCCAAGGGAATCTATAAGACAGATATACCAACCTCAAATTACCACAAGTAAAGAATCCTGATAAATAAGCCAGAAAGACAATCTATACATTGATAATGAACAATAAAAACACCAAAGGGAACAAATATGATACCTCACCTTAAGTGACTCATCATATTGGAGAGAAACTATCATTTGAATTACATTTTATATGTGAAGAAATAAATTACACTCCTAAGATTATCATTTTCTCAAAAATACAATAAAATAAAAGGGTGGGGGGCACCTGGGTGGCTCAGTGGGTCTTAAGAAACCAGCTCTTGATTTTGGCTCAGGTCATGATATCACATTCCTGAAATTGAGCCAGATATATATCTGGTATTTGTTATATCATTGAAAAGGCTGAAACAAGAAAATACCTTTTCCTGTATTTCCTATGAATATTTCCTTTACCTGAATTTGGAAGGTTAGTAGACTTTCTCCTTGAACATTTTTATTTTATTTTTTTGTTTTATTTATTTCTAGGAGAGAGAGAGAGACAGCATGAGCAGGGGAGGGTCAGAGAGAAAGGGAGTCACAGACTAAAACAGGCTCCAGGCTCTGAGCTGGCAGTCAGCACAGAGCCCGACGCGGGGCTCGAACCCACAAACCGCGAGATCATGACCTAAGCGAAAGTCGGACGCTTAACCAACTAAGCCACCCAGGCGCCCCACTCCTTGAACATTTTTAAATAGGCACAAAGTTTGTCTTTGTGACTATTTCTACCCTGTGATTCTATCTCAGTCACCTGGGTGCTATCACAGAATAATACCATAGGCAGGGTGGCTTGTCAACAACAAAAATTCATTTCTCACATTTCTGGAGGCTGGGAAGTCCAAGATCAAGTCATCAGCAGAATTGGTATGTGGTGAAGGTTTACTTTCTGGTTGGCAGATGGCCATATTTTTGTTGTGTCCTTGTATGTTGGAGGGACAAGGAGATTCTCTGGGGTCTCTTTTATAAGGGCATTAATCTCATTCATAAAGTTTCCACCCTCATGACCCACCTCCCAAAGGCCTCACCTCCAAATTCCAAAACATTGGGCTTTAGGATTTAAGTTAAGAATTTTGAAGGGATACACATTCACTCTATAGCAGTTTCTTTGGCTGGAAAGAAAAGTCCCCATTAATATTTTATTATATTAGCACTTCTATCCAAGCTCAATTCTTGCTGGCTTTAGAGTCTTTTGCTTTTCTTGTGTTTTGGCTTATTCCACACTTAATTTTCAGATGGTGGTATATTTTCTAAGTTACTTCAAGGACAAGGCTTCTCAATATAATCCCAAAGTATAGAAGACACCCTCCACTTGACAAGTTCTAGAGTAAGAAAACTGAAATTATGTTCTCAACTTTCGCAAGCTACTAGCTTTAAGTGACCTTAAGGAAACCTCTCTCCTTTGACCTTTGTTCATCTGAAAAGTGGGTATACTAATAATTACCTCGTTGAGTCTTGCAGAGAATAAACAATATACTGTATGTCAATGGTTCTCAAATCTGGAAGAATATTAGAGTAATTTAGGCATTGATATTTATTTTAATAACATTTTAGGCTATTTAATGTGTGCTTAAACATCCTCTTCAATGACAGTCTTGCAGATCCTGGCAAAAATTCCCACTTACCCAGCAATCCTGTGGTCATAGTAGACATAACTAACTTTGTAATCTTATGGACAGAAATTTTGGGTTCTGAATCATTTATTTCAGAGCTGACTTGTATTTGGGTATCTTAATCAAGGCATTCTTAATTTATGTCAAGATATGGATCATCTAATCATTTCCGTTTGGCAAGAAAATATGAACTTTACTGCTGGATGAGAGGAAACGGTTTTCAGCTTCTGGCATGCTTGGCACACCCTCCTTAGCACTACAGCTTAAATAGAGAAGGATGTTGTTTCTACCACAGGCAGAAATCAGGATTGGAATAGAATAGACACAAGGTTGGCCTATTCAATTTTAATGGGCTTCCTGATAGATATGGCTTGATTTATAAGGGAGATAGCTTCTGAATTTTACCAAGTAACTAATGTATACAGTGTAGTTCCCAAACCTATAAAGTGAAATTATCATCATTATTTGTAAATGGGGAAAACGAGTTTCAGAGATGTGAATATGTTACCTAGCTGTATGATAGATTTTTCAATTCTATCTAAATATCTTTTCAATATCACATTAACCTATATTGAGAATAAGGCAAGATGTTTTTTTAAGTTTGTTTGTTTATTAAGAGAAACAGAAAGAGAATGAGCAGAGATGAGGCAGAGAGAGAGGGAGAGAGAGAATCCCAAGCAGGCTCTGCACTGTCAGCGTGAAACCTGATGCAGGGCTCAACCTCACAAACCATGAGATCATGACCTGAGCTGAAATCAAGAGTAGGATGCTTAACTGACTGAGCCACCCAGGTGCCCTTAGAAAGGCCAGACTTAAAAAGAAAATAAAAACATTCCAAAAGGAAATGCTCAAACCACTGTACCCCCCTTTAGCATTTATAAGAACAGTGAGCCAAACGATGAACCAATAGCCAGAAACCACATTGAAATGAACAATTTTGCACTTTGTCCTAATAGATAAAACAAAATTAATCTTTTAAATAACCAATTCCTGTAATGAATAGAAGACATTACTTGCAATAAATGTATTCCAACCTACACCAAATAGCAGAGTTCTAACTTAAATGAAATGATTTAGTAATTGGCATTACAAACATCAGCTCTCACAATAATTTAAGTAATAGGCCAGTCTCTCCCTTGCTTTAGGGAAAGGGTAACCTATGATATGAACAATCTAACATCTAGGCTAACTGGATTAGAATTTGAGCATGAATGGAAAACACAAGCAATCATAATGAGTAAAAGTATTTCACAGACTAACAGTGATTATAAATCCCTTTGAAATAGTTAATAGGAGACTTGAACATAGATTTGTGGAAGGTGGCACAGAATAGGAGTAGAGAACTTGAAGTTTATCATAAAACATTTAACATTTCCTTGAGAAATTTACTTAATTCTGAGCCTTGATATCTCCCTTTGTAATGGAAGATAATAATTCCTATATCATAGGATTGTTGTTCAGATCATATAAGATCATGTAATTAAAGTCCTCAACAAAAAGTTTTACATTGAGGTAAAAATGATTGGTATACATCAGATTCGGTTTTGAAAACAGACAGTATACCTTCTTTTCAAGTATCTAAAGAATTATCCTCAAACTTATTTTGCTTGCAAGCTAAATTTTAGAGATGCCCAAGTATTGTCACACTGTTTAAACAGTATAGAGGATAATGTAAAATATTGCAAATGTAAATAATGTAAAGTGTTTCAAAATAACAACACACTCTCATCAGCAAATAAACTGTTTTAAAACACCCTGAAGAAAAGCTTAACTCTCCTATCAAAAAGGAAATCTAAACTAAACTGAAATGAGGATAATGAAAATGACGTCAAAACAAATTAGATAAAAAGCTGTAAGAGAAACTATGAAGTTGTATTATTTTCATATTATTAAAATGATGAATATTCAAAGTCACTGTCAGAAATAGAACAAAAATAAACCTTACAGAGATAGGATGATCTGAGTTAAGAAATCTAAAAGTGAAAATAGAAAAAGTAATAGAATAAACTTAAATGCATGTTCAGCCAAGAGGAAAATAAAATAGCTAAATCATTAGATAACTGACACAAAGAAATAGGAGGAACACACACACACACACAGACACACACACACACACACAAAGATCATGGGTAAACCGGTCATAGACAGAAAGGAAGATCTTGTTTGAGACTCATACTCAGATCTAAACAATCCATTCTCGATGCAATGACTAATCATCATGAAAGAGCAAAGCAAGGGGTGTGTGGGTAGCTCAGTTGGTTTAAATGTCCGACTATGACTCAGGTCACGATCTAATGGTTCATGAGTTCAAGCTGCAAACTGGACTCAATGCAGACAGCTCAGAGCATAAAGCCTGCTTTGGATTCTGTGTCTCCCTCTATCTCTGCCCTCTCCCGCTCACTCTCTGTCTCTGTCTCTTTCAAAAATAAACAAACAATTGTTAAAAACACTTGTTAAGAACTTCTTGAAGTTATCAAGAAGATATTTCACAGGAAATTTCTACAATATATTAAGGAAATAATCTCAAAGTCACTTAAAGTATTCCAGAGCATGAAGTGCCTGGGTGGCTCAGTTGGTTGGGCATCTGACTTTGGCTCAGGTCATGATCTCACGGCTGGTGGGTTCAAGCCCCGTCGGGCTCTATGCTGACAGCTAGCTCAGAGCCTGGAGCCTGCTTCAGATTTTGTATCTCCCTCTCTCTCTGATCCTCCCCTGATCATGCTGTCTCTGTCTCTCAGAAATAAATAAAACATTATATAAAAAAAAAAAAAAGTGTTCCAGAGCAAAGAACAAGCAGAAATGTTTCTAATTATTTTATTATAATACCACTTCAGTTCCAAATTCGACAGAATTGTGTTTTCTCTCATACACACATTCACACCACACATACATGCACAAACACACATACCTCAGTTTCCAATTCCCAATTATATAATAACTATATCATATAGAACAACTAAATGACAACAACAACGTGTGTGTGTGTGTGTGTGTACAGGAGACAGAGAGAGAGAGAGAGAGAGAGAGATACAATAGGAACATTAACTCTTGCTAGATAAAAGTTTATTTCTTGCTCCCATGAAAGTACTTAGCAAGTACTAAGAGTGTATTAGCAGGTTACCATGATGTTTTCCCAATGCAGTCATTCAAAAATATAGGATTTTGGGGTGCCTGAGTGGCTCAGTTGGTTGAACATCTGACTATTTTGGCTCAGGTCAAGATCCTGTGATTTGTGAGATCAAGCCCTGCATCAGGCCCTGTGCTGACTGCACAGAGCTTGGGATTCTTACTCTGACTCTCCCCGACTCACAAGCATGTACTCTCTTGCTCTCATTCTCTCAAAATAAATCAATAATCTTAAAACAAGAAATTTAAAAAAAAATACAGGATATTGGTGACATTGCCATTTCCAAAATTTGTTTTCAAGGTCAGCCATGTGTCAGTAGGAAAGGTCATGGAGCATCATCATGTGGAAGATTTTTATAGGTCAAGGCTGGAAAGGTCTCACATCAATTCTATCCACACTGCTTTAACATGCAATCACATCATAAGTCCTGCCTGCAAGAAAGCCTGAGAAATGTAGTTCTTTAACGTCAGCCATTTTCAAGCAATGACTTAATGCCAAGGAAAACAAAGGATGCAATTTTAAGAAGAAATTTAGCTGATTTCTCAGGATGGTTGTGAGGATGAATACCTGTCAAATTGTCAAAATAAGCACTAGTAGATGGAAAGTTCCCAGTATATTTAATATATATATAAGCTATCTCAATGCTCATTCTGTTTATTCCTACTCGTACTTTACTTTATAGTCTTATCATATTCCTTACTTTTCAGTTAGAAGACTTTAAGCTCTATGACAAAGAACTCAAATCCAATGGTTTGAATAAGAAAGTATTATAATGTCATTTAAGTAAAGCCCTGAACTGTGGCAATTCTAAGGTTATGAGTACTACATCTCAGTAACATCAATAAACGTTCGGTTTCTTGGGGTTTTTATTTTCACAATTCACCATATATTAAAATTTTGTCCCTGTGGCTTGCTCCCATCATAAATGAAAAATGGTCTGAGCATCCCAAAACACATTAGAAAATTAGAGGCAAGAGTACTTCTTTCTATATCTTTTACCTTATTTTTCTATATATTTTTTTCCTTCACATTTGCCCAATTGTAAGCTTTATTTCTGTTGGAATCATGCTGTCTGCCTTGCTTGGGCCATCCCAACCCAGATGGAATAGTCTGGGTAACTTGCCCTGTGGCCTCACATTAGAGAACATCCCTGGAAGCTGTGCAGTGGGGGCAGCAACCCACCCTTAGCATAGTTTGGTAGAAAATAAAATGTGTGGTGTGCCTGGGTGGCTCAGTCAATTAAGCTTCTGACTTTGGCTCAGGTCATGATCTCACAGTTCATGGGTTCAAGTCCCACCTAGGGCTCTGTGCTGACAGCTTGGATTCTGTCTCCCACTGTCTCTGGCCCTTCCCTGCTCATACTCTGCCTCTGTCTCTCTCTCTCTCTCTTTCAAAAATAAATGAGCATTAAAAGAAAAAAAAATTAAAAAGTGCCCTGGCTTGAGAGTCTCCCTGACATAGAAAGGACCAATCTCAAGGTGGAAGTAAGGGTTTTCACACTCTAGGACAAGCATGTTTCCTGAAGGGTCCTTTCTGGATAGGCTGCTTACCCTCTATGTACTTGCTAGGCTCTGTGGGTCTGAAGTGGAGCCCTGAGTGGGTAGGTGCCAAGAACAATTACTAGTAGCAGGAATCCAAAGCCTAGAGCAACAGGGAACCTGCAAGGACTATGGCCAGGGAATGGAAGGAGCTCTTGGCTTAGGACAGGCTTGACTGCCACTCTCGTTTAGGAGAGGTGTGGGCATGTTATGGAGAACAACCCAGGTCTGATCTAGCTTATGTTCTTAGGGAACCAGAATATCTTCATGAACTAGAAATCTCCAGAAAATTTCTTAATCTCATTTGGCAGAACTAGGTCACATTTCCACTACAAAATTAACTATTGGCAGAAGGCTTAACAAATCAGAATTTAACCCTTAAGTTAGGAATAGGGCCATCTTTTCTTCAGTTAAGGGAAGGGGAGAGGGAAACACTAAAATAAAAAAAAAAAGTTGATTATCTTAGTAGAAAAAAAAAATAAAGCTCTTCAGCACCCAACTAAAAGTGCCTGCTAGAATTTACCACTTATTTCCTAGACTGATAGAGTTTTATGACTAGGGTTTTTTGGTTTTATTTTTGTTTTGTTTTGTTTTTGTAATTTACACTTTCTACCTTGATAACATTGCATACACTATTGCCACATGCATTTTCCAAATGAACAGCTCTTATTTATTCCATCTCAAAGAATTTCAATACATTTTATATCATTTAGGTCTATGAGCACCTGCTGATTTTCTACAAGCATTTCATGGTATAGCATATTTAAGTGTGTGTGTATTCACTGAACTCTCTGCATCCATCCTCTTCCCCTAGACAGCTAAATGGCTCCCTCTGTCATCTCATTTAGGTCTTTACTAAAATGCTATCCGTTTCAGTAAGCCCTTCTCTATCATGATGTAAAATTCCAACCTCCTTCAACCTTCCATATTACCCCTTCATATTTTATGTTTCTCTAATAAGTTAACATTATCTGACATAGTTCATATGGAGCTCTTATAATTGTTTACCACTAGCATTAAGCTCCAAAAAGTTATAGATTTTTAAATGTTTTGTTCAATGTTCTATTTCCAGGATTTAGAATAATACCTACTTCATGTTAGTTGCTCAATAAACTTGTTGAATAAATGAATGATGGCTGTAAAAATTAACCAGATTATAAGTTGCAAAATGTGAGAAGGTCCTAAAGACCTAAAAAATGCAAACGAAATCATCAATTAAACCTTGCTTTTAAACCTATTTTTTACATTTAAAACTTTTGGGGGTGCCTCGGTGGCTCAGTCAGTTAAGCGTACGACTTCAGCTCAGGTCATGATCTCATGGTTTGTGGGTTCGAGCCCTGCGTTGGGCTCTGTGCAGACAGCTAGCTCAGAGCCTGGAGGCTGCTTCAGATTCTGTGTCTCCTTCTCTCTCTGATCTTCCCCTGCTCGCTCACAATCTCTCTCTCTCAGAAATTTTAAAAAATTAAAACATTAAAAAAATTAAAAATTTTGTTCTTGTCTTTCACAATTGAATGCCTACACAGCAAACAGAAATACAATGTTAGTCTTTTCTGGCATTTCCAGCTATCTCCATTTTTGTTTTGATTGTGCAATTTACAAAGACTGCTTTTGTCTTTTTTGTATTAATGTTATATAAAACCTTACAAAGCAACAAATATTAAAATAACTACATAGGTAAACGCTATTAAAGAAAGAAGGAAATAACACTTAAGATTTGCCTACAGCGGGTTGTCTGGTTGGCTCAGTTGGTTAAGTGTCCAACTTCAGCTCAGGTCATGATCCTGCAGTCCGTGGGTTCCAGCCCTGCATCAGGCACTGTGGTGACAGCTCAGAGCCTGGACCCTGCTTCAGATTCTGTGTCTCCCTCTCTCCCCTCCCTTACTCATGTTCTCTGTCTCTCAAAAATGAATAAATGTTAAAAAAAAAAAAAAAAAGATTTGCCTCCTGCTACAGTAGGCAGTATTTTCATCCAATTATATTGGAAGTCTTCATCAGCAGACATTATATTTTCAACCAGTGTTTGAAAGGTGGTTTGGGAGAATCAGTTGTAATGCTAAGAATGTAAAAATGTTGAAAATGCAAAAACTCAAAATAATCAGTTTTCAGCCTACACCCTATAGATTTTCTTCTAAATGGAAACCTTCAGATCTTTTATATATGCCCCATGGATTACCAATTTTATGACTGCCCTGAAACCTCCCCTAAGATCTTCACTTCAGAGTTTAGTAGATTGGCCTCTGGTTCCCAAACAGTGTTCCTCCCTTTACTTTCAAGGGTATTGAATATCCTTTCCTATTCTCTTGTGATATTCTCTGACCAATGTTATATGCATGACCTTAAACATTATATTTGAGTAGTTATTTTAGAAATGAATCAAATGTTTCTATCAGGTCTATTGTTCTTCTCCTTTTACCATACAAGTGGTATCTTCCAAAGATGGGCTCCTCTTTAGTCTGAATCCTGAGATGAGAAGACATTTACAGTGGCATCACATACCAGCTGTGGTAGATACCAACCTGTATCGTAAGCAAGACATAAATGTTTCTTTAAGTTAGTAAGATTTTTTGGGTTATTTGTTATTGTGGCAAATATATTCTACTGTGATCCACAGTGATTTCCCACTTTCTTGTGCCCATGTTCCTATGTAATCTCCTGCCCTTGGTGCAGGCTGGTCCTAGTGACTTGCTTCTAATGAATGAATATGGCAAAAGAGATAAGATGTCATCTTTGTTAGGCTATATGTGTTATAATGTTCCTTTAGTAGACAAGGACAAGAGATTTAGTATAAGCAACCATGATGGAGAACTACCATGACAAGGGACTGCAGATGGCCTCTAGAAACTTCAGGAAAACTAAGCTTTAGGAACAGCCTCTAGCCAACAGCCAGCAAAAACATGAACCCTCAGGCATCTGACCTAAGGGAATGGATTCTGTCAATAGCTTAAATGAACTTGGAACTGGATCCTTTCCCCACTGAGCCTCTGGGTAAGAATGTAACCAGCCAACATCTTGTTTGTATATACATGCGGGTCTTGCCCAAATTCTTGACCCCAAGAAATGATGAGATTTTAAAAACTGTGTTAAGTTGCTATGTGTCAGGTAATTTGCTATAAGGCAATAGAAAACTGAAACAGTTATAGATAATGCCTATCCATATCACATACCTAATATCAAATTCTACTTTCTTCAAAGGCAACCAGAAATGGTCCCTCCCACTCTACTTCCCTAGCATTCAGTTCTATGATATATGGCACTTAGCATTTTTTGTCTAGATAACTGTTAATCGGTACACGCTATTTCTATCTTTTGCATTTCTGCTACCTGGTGATTTTCTGCTACCTGGTGCATTTCTGCTACCTAGTGCTTTTCATTTTTATTTGCCCAGTTCTAACACATTACTTTTAAATGAAATGTGTTCAAGTAATCCAGTCAATTTAAAAGTGTATATAAATATTTTGACAATTACGATTTTTGACATAGTTGTTAATATTAATAAATGTATTTAAAAAATAAATACATATTTAAAAAGATAATGTATAATCCCATTTCATTATTTTAGACTGATCCTCTTTTAGGCAGTATTTGTAGAGTTTTCTGGTAAGCAAAATGAAACTACTTACTTTAGGTTCTTATTGCAATTGAGCAAATGATTAATTGTGTGGCTTCCTTAAGGTGATTATATATTGATCTGTGATTCTCTTCCACTTGGTTATAATTTCTCATTACACTTCTATGTCCCTGCTACTGCACTTTTTTCCACATTGTACAGACCACTATTATTGAATACATACCACATCATTATGGAATAGTAGGAACAATGTAATAATATATCATGGGATATCTGTAGATAATGGCATAAGTAATTGATTACCAGAATTGCTACATCATATAATAAACTTGAGGGGGGCTATTTGCCAAAGCATCTATGTCCTTATAGATATGTTAATGGGCTTTAGGTTTGCATCCATTCAGAAAAAAATGTTTTTAAGAATAGATTAGAAGCATGAAATATTTGTGAAGTCCATGGAACATGACAGGTCTGATATACTTCATATATATAAATATGTATTTGCTTATCATTAATCTCTTTTCACTACAAAGTAAGTTGCATGAGGGTAGGAGATTTCATCTCCCACTTATTCACTAATATATATCATAAGAACATAGCACTTCATACTTAATACCTACTAAATGTTAGAGGAATCATTTTATATTATCTTGACAATAAAATAATAAATTTATATTAAAGGTTTTCCAAACAAGATACTATAATTCTGGCTACCTTGTCCTTCATTCATTTTATATACATGACTTTTTTTTTTTAACCTACAGGTAGCATCAACTGATATAATCTGTATGAATGTGGATAATATCTAAATAAGCACACACAATTAAAGTGTTTTTTTTTTTTTTGCATAATTTGGTTGGGCATGTCCTTAGGATTTTAGAGTGCTGCTCTATTCTCAGAGTATCTCCTTTTGTTATGACAACTAGGGAAGCAGAGGACTGAATGGACTCCTGTTTAAGGGAAATGCAAATGATGACCCCCCTTCTTTTCATGTCTTTTCATGGCATGTCAAAGGCAAGATCTTCCTCCATGAGGGAAGTAGAAGAGAAGATTTGCTTATATCCATGGCATCCCTGCCGTCATCATGGACAGGAAGGATCTTATCAGGGAAACAGTGTTGCCTTTCCTATTAGTGAGAGTCTCTAAATATGTGAGGGATTACAGGTGGGAGATGTATGCTTGTTCTCATGGTTTCTATTATATTCTCTTAGATCAAGAATTTTGGTGTAAGAACTTGCAGTTCACTATCCTTGAGTGCATTTAACACCCTTTTAAGGAGCCATCAGGGTTAAAGGAGCTAAACGTCAGGAGTTTGTGATTTATAATCAATAAAATGTCATTGCAGTTCCTAGCATGTTCAATAATGATAAACAAGTAGTATTTTTCTGTAGTTTTGCAAAATGCAAGGCCGGCAGTTGTTGGGGATGTAAATTATACTCAGAAAATGTTATTTTCCTCTTAGAAATAAATGGCTACTTGAGTAATGAGCCCAAAAGAATGAATGATGACCATTAGTTTTTGCTTTCCCCATCTTGTAAGCTCTTGAGGAAAAACATACTATCGCTATTGAAGTAATTACAATTGATGTCTGAGTTACAACAAAAAATAATCCATTTTCTTCTAAGCGACAAAACCAGAGCTGTCAGGAAAAATGAAAGTACAGAGGAATGATTGAAAAATAGTATGAAGAATAAAAATGGTAAATACTGATTTAAGATTTATCATTGAATATAGAGGAAGTCACCATATAAAGTATTTGTTGATAGGATCTCTCTTTTTATTTTTTCATCTCTGCCAGAGATTAGTACTAAATATAAAAAAATTATTAAGATAGGCAGTCTAAGAAATTCTAGCCAAGGCTATACCATTTCAATATTTACTGATGCTAAATTAATGAGGACCACAAAAAACTTCAAAGATCCTGTGAAAAGGTGATTACATTTGTAGTTGAACTCTGAGCTCACTATGTAAGTGAAAGTTTAACAAGGAAATGGCATGAGGATGACAAACTAACTTGAGCTATGGTGTTGGCATCTAAGCGATGGTGGTACATAATACTGGCTATTATCTCAGATTATGTGCTTTGGTTAATGTACTCAATGGATCACTGCACAGGCTTCCTTTGAGCCACAGTGCTAGATTATACCTCTGAGTGTGGAAGTAGATGTTTCCTTCAAAGAATGTCAGTAAACAGACAATGGGGTCACTTACAAGGCTGTTAGACATGTTTTAGATTGCAATAAGAAAGTAAAATACTTCCTCTTTGCCTGGGTGTAGCCTCCTTTTTGACTTGATGCCTTAAGAAAAGGTACCAAAAAAAAAAAAAAAAAAAAAAAAAGGGACACACAGCCTGTGCCTGTAAGTGCCTAGGGGCAGAGAGGGTGATTTGTTTCTGGTTTTGGAGGTGTTCTGAATTTTTTTTTCTTCATAGTCTGTCTTATAGTCTTCAATGTTCTATGGAAAGAAGGCATGTCATAGTCAATAACTGAGACAGCTGAGGTTGAACTCTGATCTCTTGCTGGGACTAAAATGAAATGAGGACAACCGGGGAAGTTGGTGTGCTCTACTGAATGAAGAAGAGCATCAAAGGTTCGAGGTATGCTAAATAATTCACTGTAGAGCAGCTACTGCTAAGAGCTGTGTTTACTTAGAGTGCAAATTAGTTGAATTTCCTGCAAATGCTCTCAACTAACCATACCTAGAATATAGGCTATGTTGTGATATATTAGGATATATGAAGCATAATATTATAGAATATTGGAAAAAAAACAAAAGCAGGAAAATATGGAATATTAGAGTTAGAAGGAACCTTAGAAACCATTTTTTTAAAAGTTTATTTCCTTTGCGAGAGAGGGAAAAGTGAGCAAGAGAGGAGCAGGGAAAGAGGGAGAGAGAGAGAATCCCAAGCAGGCTCCACATTGTCAGTGCTGAGCCCCACGAAGGGCTCAAACTCACAAACTGTGATCATGACCTGAGCTGAGTCAGTCACTCAACCAACTGAGCCACATAGGCACCCCAGAAACCATTTATTTTTAACCTGGGTTCTTTGGACTGCTTAGAGTCAAAAAGGTTTTCAGTAGCAATTCAGAAGCTATTTTCATTTCAGAAAATCTTTTGAAAATCATAAATTACCACAGTCATAAAGCCTAACCAAATAAATATAATCATAAGGGTCTTAGATAGATGTTACCTTTGGTCATTCTCTTCTTACCCAAAGTTCTGAATGTATCCAAAATTCATTAAAAAATTTAAAAATAAAAAAATGAAGACAAATCAATGTAAACCTAATCAATATAATATGGCTGACATATCTTTCAAATCGTAAGTACAATACTGTAAATGAATTTGGGGTTGAAAAACGTTGGCAGTCATTAATCTGGTTGAACCATATCTTCACCTACCTTGTTTTCCCCACCACGTAACAGATGAGAAATTTGAGACTAGGAATACTTAGTTGATTTACCCAGTGTAAGAGAGTTCATTAATATCAGAGGTGAGACCAGATATGGAGTCTCCTGTATCTCACTAATTTCACTCTTGTATAATACCAGATAAGATATATGTAAAAATCTGAGTTTTAAAAAAATCTAAGATTCCAAAATACTGCAAACTTTTATATTGTTATACGGTTATATATCGTTCTCTCCTCATTAAATAAAAATGTAGTTCTATGATACATGCATTCTCTATTTTAAAGTAAAATGTATTAAAGAAAAAAGCCACACACTTCGCTGCTAATAGAGTCACTGAGACAGATAAATGAGAAACTAGTGAGAAAGAAACAAGTATATGATAATTGAGATAAACTGTACTATCAACTAAATATGCATAAATATGCATATATATGCATAAGTATCCATTTACGTGTATAAACACACACATGTATACACACATGTTAACATACATAGCTATACATTTGGCTTGTTCAGATATCTGGTTTTTATTGCCACATGACATATTATTTGATGTTGGATTTATGATAGTAATACCTGCAGGTTATACTCTTCCATAGAGATATTTTTTACACATTCCCCACCCCCGACCTATTCACAGATCCCTTATTTATCAATTTTCTTTGTTTTGGATATTTTTGTTATGAAATTTTAAGCTGTTCTGTACATGTAAAAATAGTTATCCTATTCTTAAAGAATGAGAATGGCATTTTGTATACAATTTCTCACAATAAAGTTTACTTCAAAAAGAAAAAGTATACAATTCAACATCAGGATCAAGTAAGCTAAACAAAGAGAGAAGTGATTGCCCTGTGACTAGAATGTCCAGGAACATAGCTTGACTCAAGGCCTAACTATTCCAGGTCCTCCAATGATGCTATTGGAATTCTGGTTCTCACAATTGGCTCATCAAGAGTAGCCTTTCTCTGTAGACTAGAACAAACACCTTAAAAATGACCTCAGCCAAACCTAGATCTACATTTTATGTGTTTATCAATCTCAAAAAAGAAAAAAAAAGGTCTAGTCTTTACTAAAAGCTTAAGGAGATATTTTACAGGAAGATCTGTTTGTAGCCTGGCATGAGTCACATGACAACCATATGGAATGAAAGCCATAGTGAGCTGACAAAAGTGGCTATTTTTGGCATGGAAGAAGAAGGGGAAGGGGTCAGGGGTAGATAAAGAACAAATTGCTAAGTTCTAAAGCACCCAGAACATCAGTAGACAAAGTTATGTATGTCAGTGAGTCATGTTTATTGAAATCATTTCCATATACTTAATATATTACATACTACTTACTTTACTGGAGTTCTAAAAAATTATTTTTTAAATAAAAAAACATTTAGCTTGGACTTTCTAAATTTTAGATCATTTTTATTAAGTGAATTATTTCAGCTACAAAATATTTAAACAAGTAAAATTATGTTAAACAAAATTAAGTTACAATAACTGATGTTTCATAAAAGTTTTGTTCTTATCAATTTATGCCAAATTTACAGTTTTCTCCCATCTTAAATTTTTTTCATATATTTTTAATTTTTCAAATAAGCTATTAAAATCACTCTTAATCTACATGTAGTCTACCAGCTTATATTATAATTTTAGTATCTTTTGGAGCACCTGGGTTGCTCAGTCAGTTAAGTGTCCAGTTTTGGCTCAGGTCATGATCTCATCACTTGTGGGTTTGAGCCCCATGTCGGACTCTGCTGACAGCTCAGCACAGAGCCTGGAGCCTGCTTCAGACTCTATGTCTCACTCTCTCTTGGGCCCTCTCCCACTCATGCTCTGGCTCTCTGTCTCTCTCTCTCTCTCACAAGTAAATAAACATTAATTTTTTTTAAAATTTAGTATCTTTTGTTAACTTTAAGAGCTTGGATTAATGTAGAGTTAATTAATAAATCAGAATTTGATATCTAGTAATCTCCATTTAAGATAGAAAATAGAAAATAATGGAACATAAAAAATGGTGGCCTATATATTATAGTGTGGTCATCAGTTAACAGGTTGAAAAAAAGTACCTACATTTGCATACATTTGAATTATTATGCATACTTCTTTTTGAAAAAGTGCAAGAGGTTGTATATAATAGTACCAGATGACAAATAAGTTAATGTATACTCTGTTGCTGTTGATTATCAAGGAAAAAAAAAAAAAGAGTAATCTTGTAAAGCAAAAGTATCTGGTATTGTAATGTAAATATATATAATGACCAAATTTTAGAATATCCAATAAAAATAGATGTCTGAAAGGAGGTGATTTTTTTTTTTTTTACTTTCTTGTGTAAGTAACTTAAAAAAATGAGTTGGAAAGAATGTGAACACGTTCAACAAGGCTTGTACAATATTATAGGTTTACTCACAAAAGACAAATTTAGGGGATTCCTCTATTTCAAATAATTATAAAGGCATTACGTGTAACAACAGGTGCTTTTAGATATTCCACATTACATTTCAAGAGAAGCAGAAGCTATGAGAGCCTGTTGCAACTGGACACAGGTAAACCCAGGGCACTGAAAAGCTGGTGGCTCTGAGTTCAACCTTAGAGCAAAGGAACAAAACCAGTGGGTTTATGCTTCCATTCCTCAACCTTTGAACAAAGCATTCTGGAAGGCATTTCATATGTTTCCAGAGGTCTGGGGAGATTGAACCCATACTGCCTATCGCAGAGACCTTGATAATATACCTCTATTTTCCTTCCTCTGCTTCCCTTTCCCATGCTTTCCACTACTTTGCTTTTATTTCCTGAGATCTTCTCTCAAATTAACTACTTGTACCCAAATCCTTGTGTTAGACATAGTGTAAAAAAGAGAACGGGTAAAACAATAAGTTGGAATGTTTTTTTATCACAAAAAGAAATATTGATATGTTAGTACACAGAACATTATTTATGAAAAATAAAGATGTAAACTTTGTTTAGATACTATAGGTTTCTTACATTACTGGATTTCTTGTTAAGGTTTATATTTTTGCTACAGTATTAAAACCATGATTGTTTTATTTTTAAATATATTTATACTTTTTTACTTTCAAATATTACAGTGTATTTTTACTTTTTATATTTTGCTTTTATTGAGTTATAATTGACATAGGATATTGTTAATTTTTAGTATATAAAGGTAGTTATTTGATATTTTTATACATTATAAAATTGTCACCTCATTAGGTTCAGTTACCCTATGTCACTATATACATATATATACACATATTATATTTTTGGCCATAGGCCCTATGGTGTATATTACATCCCCATGATATCTTTATTTTATAAATGGAATTTTGCACCTCTTAATCCTCTTCATCTATTTTGCCTGTCCCCACAACCCCCAGTCCTCTCTCCCATTTGGCAACTACCAGTTTGTTCTCTGTATCTATGAGTCTGTTTATGTTTTGTTTCATTTGTTCATTTTTTTTTTTAACTCCACATTTAAGAAATCATATGGTATTTGTCTTTCCATGTCTGACTTACTTTACTTAGCATGACACCCTCTTGGTCCATACCACATCACAAATGGTAAGATTTTATTTTCTTTTCTAACATTTGTATAATGTTTGTATAATGTGCATGCCTACATTATAGGTACTTTAAATGAAGAATGTTAGAAGTGAGTTGGATGGTTCTTGGTTCCTGATCATTGTTTCACAGGGAGGAAAAGCTATAAGGTCTACTACTGTCCCAGTTTAAGTTCTCCAAGTGAAGAAATTTCTCAAGATTCATTAAGTCTGACTCTCTAGCAAAGTTCAAAAAGAATCTGTCTCCTTATTAACATGTTTTCCTTTAATAAATCAGACTTCTGGTTATCACCATTCTAGACATAGATCATCTGTTAGTATGACAAGATCTCCACTAAGCAGAAGAGTATCCTTTACATAAACTAATAATTACAGTGAAGTAGGTCTAGCTCATTAAGTATACTCCTTGAACATAGACTGTAATCTTTAAATACCATTTTCCATTGAAAGTTGAAGGGCTCCTTGAAGAAACAGCTCATTTTGGGAGCTATGGGATAGGATATATACAAGAGGAGCCTGGAATACCTCATCACACCAGATCAGAAGAACTCTTTCAAAGATAACAAAGGTCAAAGCAGGATGTTTCAGGAAAACTTGAAGAAGCTACCACAGGGGAGACAATTTCCCACAGATGTGACAAATTGAACCTAAATAGAAATAACTGTAACAGGTTAACAAGCCAGTTCATGTTAATGCAGATATACCACAATTTAAATCATGAAATCCGTGAAGTCAGATCTGAATTCACTTAGTCAATTCCTATTTATTACTGAATTGCATATTGCTTCACATTATTGAAACCAAGCTCAGCCTCCCCTGCAGATGTCCTCAAAGTTATAGTAGTATCTCACATTTTGCATTTTATAATTTTTTTTAACATTTGCTCATTTTTGAGAGAGCGAGACAGAGTGTGAGTGGGGAAGGAGCAGAGAGAGAGGGAGACAGAATCTGAACCAGGCTCCAGGCTCTAAGTTGTCAGTACAGAGCCTGACATGAAGCCTAGACCCACCAACGCAAATTTGTGATCTGAGCCGAAGTCCATTGCTCAACTGACTGAGCTACCTAGGTATCCCTACATTTTCTAAAGTGTGTGTATGTATGTGTATGTATATGTGTGTGTTTCATTTGTTTGTTTGTTTTGAGAAAGAGAGAGAACACAGGGGAGCTGCAAGGACAGACAGACAGAATATTAAGCATGCTGGGCATGGAGCTGAACTCCAGGCTTGATCTCATGACCGAGAGATTACGAACTGAGCCAAAATCAAAAGTCAAAAGTCGGGGACTTAACCCACTGAGCTATCGAGGTGTTCCTATTTTGATTTTTTTTTAATGAGTAGCCACTGTGCCAAATATATCTTGCCTCTATCTGAGAATTTTCTTTTACTATTCTTCATTCTAGTGGTCATGGTCTCTAAGATCAGTACTCTTATCTGAGGAAAAGGCAATAGAATGGAGTGGATAGTTCAAAACTGTCATTTTTAAGTCTTCTGACTCTTAAGATATGCCATTGATTTTATTCTGAAGAATCAGAGATTCACATATTACTAACATAATAAAAGTTCACAAATTATTTTACCTCCCGCCACCAATATATAGACATAATATTCAAAATCATGACAGTAATTAATTTCAGGAAATTAATATTCTATCTTATTTTCCAAAATGTTGTGAAATGGGTATGTATTTAAGCAATCCGATAGTTACATGTATTTTATCTATTATCTCTTCTCATATCATACCTGAGGAAAAGAAAAGCTCCTCAAAAAGGAAATAAAACTGTATTGAAACACTGCCAGAGAAAAAGCTTTTAAAAGTACTAAAATGTAATCACATTTGACTAAGCCTTTACACAATGTAACAGCAAATACTTCAAAGAGAACATACCTTTGAGATAAAAATTTATCAAAACTCCTAATGTCTTTTTCTCCTACCACTTGTCACTCGATTTGGATTGTTGAATACATCTGAATGCTTTAAATAAATTAGACAAAATGGATGTGTCATGTCCTTCTGTTGGGTACTAAGTGATTACCATCCCCAATTTAGTTTATTCCCATTTTCTTTTTTATTATTTTTTAACCTCAATGTAACCATTAATCCTGCTTTGATGATACTTTCTGAATTTATCCTGGAGAAGGAACCTTTTTCCACACACAACATAGGTTCTGCTGATAAAAGTGATTTTGCTAGCAGGACACAGAAGCACAAGCACAAAGGACCTAGACTAGCAAGTGGCCAGTAACAGAATTCCATACACACCCTCTGCTATAGTGATACCTTTTAAAAGACAAATACCATCCACAAGTTAGGGTATTTCCAACCAATTCCGGGAATCATGTTTGCTATCAGGTTTCTAAGTTCCAACTCCCCTGTCCCCACCCTGGCCAACACAATGCCTCAAAGACAACAGGTATCCATGATATTTGGCTATCAAGAAAAGATCAGGTTCATCAAAGGACTCAAGTTTTTGCAAACCAGATACTGAAAAGAAAAATCCAGCCAATTCAACAGAAAGAAAACTAAGAGATCCTGGTGTTATAATGTGGGTCTTAAATCAATCTGTGTTTGAGGCCAGAGGCTTCCTAGAACCTCAGAGATAATGGTCTCTTAGCGATATCATATTATTTTCTTGTTGCTGGAGCTGTGAGTATATTATGGGTTGAACTGCATCTTCCTCAAAATTCATATGTTGAAGTCCTAACCTCCAGTAACTCAGAAAGTGTCACACCTTCAATTAAGCCTACCATATTTTTATTCTGAGGAATTAAAAATAAACATTAACAGATTATGCATGCTCCTATAGCTGCCATAGAGAAAGAAAATATTCATTACTTTACCAATCATGAAATAATCTGAAAAAAAAAAAAACAAAAAACCTAATATCCTCCTCTCCCAATCTGTTGAATTTACGGTTATGTTCTTCTGAATAGGAGCCAATTATTTTGTTTATGTAAGCCACTTTGAAACTGGGTTTCCTTTCAATTAACAACAACTAAATGTTCTGACTGACCTATACTATTTCTGAATGCAGGATCACTGAAATTATTTTGTTCCCTCAATTGTCTAGATTTGCTTTATTTAGGGCCCTATAAAATAAATTACAACTTATCTCATGACCCAAGCAGCAGTTTATGAAAGTTGACAAAAACAGTGTTTTTCTCTTTCAGTGATCACAGGAAAAAATCCAAAGCAATGAGGCATGCATGCAACTTTGACAGTATAGATCTTGGCTTAATCATACACAGTTGTTGTCTTTTGGTTTTAATAACTCCATTTCCCCAAAACTCCCTTAACAGTAAAATTTCCTTGGTAATTTCAAGGTAATTTCCTTGTCTAGACCCTTTATAAAATGTTCATACTTAAGTGCCTACACCCTTGAGATTTTCAACCCTCCACCTAAAGAAGCAGAGTTTTCTCTCAACAATCTGCTTAAATCTATTGCAAAGCAAAAATCACTGTTGACTCTGGTGATAAATCACCATATTACAACCATCAGGGCATTTAATTTGTACCTAAAATCAATTGGGACTTGCTGATGCCAAAAAATAATATATTGTCAGTTAAAAAAAAAGAAAAAGACCTGGATATTACACTTCAGAGCAAGATGAACCGTCAGTCACCTTGATAACCAAGCAACAATTTACGGGTTGTAAAAACCAAACAGACAAATTCTAAGACAAATGCACTTTGACTTTAACATCGATATTTGTGGCATTTGGCTGGAGTGAAAAAAAAATCAAATAGCTTTGTAGAAAAATGAAGAGATATATGGTGATGTTGAGGCTTGTTACAGAAGGAAGTGTGTTTGTTGGGGGTGGAGTGAGGGATGTAAAGAAGTTGATGGTTATAATTCCTTGACTAAAGATCTATAATTAGAAAATGTTTTACTAAAATAAATATTAGCAATTTAAAGTTTATAAACTAATCCATCTACTCATTCATCAATTATTAGCACCTCAAACACCATGTCAGAATGTTGGAACCATAGCTGTGTTCTGCTGGCTAGAGAGATATTTATCCAAACAATGAGGAAAAGAGCTAGGTCTTTGTTTCTGCCAGAATTTATATCAACCATGGTGAGGAAAGGATTAGGCATTTAAATATTTTTGTTCCTGACATTGCAGAAGGCATATGACATTTGTACATTTGATTCCTCCTACCCTATGTGAGAAATATTAAAACCAGCTTTATTATTGAGAAAAATTAGGTTTGCAGATGAAGAATTTCCCTACGTTTACACAGCTATTAAGAGGAAAGCCATCCTTTGAACCTAAGTCTACCGCAAACTCGGCTTTTAACTTCCAGATTTAGGAAAGAGTATAAAAGAGGTCAACAGATAGTGATGCCAGTGAACAAATCTGGCAAATGACTCTTTTGCCATTAACAATGGAGATGCTTTTGCTGTTTAATGTGGTGATATTTAAAAAGCTGGGACATTTTTTCAGTTACATAAAAAAGCCTGGAATCATGTTTTCTCTGTATGTGATTTTGGACAGATTGCTTAAGCCATTTGAACTCATGAATTTATTCTAAAAATATTAAGTAACTACCCATAAGCAAAAAATACTATTGTCATCAATGCACAGGTCTCCTGGCATCAGAAAGCTACCACATTAGTTTTGGGTAGGGAGTGAGGGCTTACAATAATCAAATTAATTAAAGTCATAATTTCAAATTGTGTCAAGTGCTATAAAACTATCATTATTACTATTAAATAGTATGTAAATAGGTAACTAGCAAGTAAGAGAAGAACAGAGTCATTAAATGGGGTAATCAGGAAATGCCTAGCAAAGCAATAACATCTGATTGTGATCTAAATAATTAGAAGGAGCCAGCCAAGTGATACTCTTAGGAAATGGGTCATATACAAGTAATAGGAAAAATAAAAGTCTTAAGGTGGGAATAAACTTGGCATCATTGAGAAAGGTTACAAAAGTCAGTCTTGAGAGAGTGAAAATGAGATTAAGTCAGAAATGCTATCTGAGGTCCAATCACATAGGGTCTTAGAAGTCATTGTACTAAATTTGAAATTTCTTAGGAGTGCTACAAAAATGTATAGTATTTTAAGATGGCTGATTTGATGCAATTTATTTCTTTACTTTAGCATCCCTCTGGCTACTATATGAAGAATGGAGTAAGTTCAAGAAGGAAAAAAGCAAGGAAAGCAATTAGGATTTTACTGAACTAGTTTCAGTGAGAGGTGATGGCATCTGGGTTAGAGGAGGTTAGTAGTGAACATGGTGATGGTAGAGTTTAAGATATATTTGGGGGCAAAGCCAACAATGATTTGGTAGACAAACAGATTCATAATGGGTTATAAGGAAACAAGGAATTAAGGATCATTTGTAGGATTCTTTTAGCCAGAATTGTGTGGTTAGTAGAGTCATTAAGAAGAATGTGGGGAACTGGGTGAGGAAGAAGTTTCTGTTGGAGTGGACAGTGTGGGATATTAGTAAACACTTTTTTTTAACTCTATCGTTGAAAAAAACATCAGATTTTCAAATGGAGCTGTGATGAAACATGAAAAAGTGTGACTGTGGAAAGAGGGATAAAAGAATAAGATGAACAATCAGGAATCATCCTATTAAAAGTCATGGAACTGTGTGACATAATTAGGAAAATAATGGAGTCAGAAAAGAGAAGAGGGCCAATGCTTGAGGATTGGCATATATAAACAGAATAGAGAGAGAAGAAAAATACTCAAAGGAAATGGAGATAAACAGTCTAAAACTGCAACAAATAAACTAGAGAAATGTAGTGTTAGTGAAGACTGCAGAGGCAGAGAACGGACAACTATTCAACACACTGAGAACGTAAATAAAAAGGAGTCCAGGAAACTGGTTATACGTCAAGAGAAATTGTTGGTGATATCAATAAATTGTGGGCAATAATAACAATCAGAGAGATTCATGTTCAGATTAAATGAGCTGAAATATAGAAAATGATTACTTTGTTTATCTAATGCTGCATAACAAATTATCCCTGAAATTAGTGGCATAACATAATCATTTATTATGTTCTTGTGAGTCTGCAGGTCAGAAATTCAGGAAAGTCTCAATGAGAATTTCTTACTTGGGGTCTCTTATGTGGTTGCACTCAAATTTTGCTGAGACTACAGTCATTTCAAAGCCTTATGAGGGTGGGGGAATCCAATTCCAAGGTGGCTCAGTCACATTTAAAGGAATCTGGAGTTGGCAACTGATTCAAATTGTAGCATCTTGCCATGTGAATCTCTCCATGTGGTTGTTTTAGTGTCCTCATATCATGACAGACAGATGACTGTCCACAGAGCAAGTGATTTAATTGACCAAAAGAGAGATAGAAACCTCGGGAGCCATACTCCTTCACACCTGCCATCCTCTATCGATTATAAAAGTCTTTAAAAAAAAAAAAAAAAAAAAAGAAGTCAGTTTCAAGGTGAGAGGGGAATACGTGAGTAAATACTAGAAGGTAAGGATTACTGGCAGTCATCTTGGTGGCTGACCCACACAGTGATAAAGGCTTTAAATTATTAAATACGATGCTTGGGATATAGTAGATATTCAATAAATGGTAATGCTCAGTTAGCCAGGCTTGAAGTTAAGGAGACAGTCCTTCAGTCAAGTTTTCCCTCCAACTGCAAATATTAACCCCAAGTTCAAGGGCTCCCGGAGCCAGTTTCACTTTTAAACATCTGGTTACAAATGTAGGAGTTCCTATGACCATTTTTAAGTTTGAAAATTTGCTTAAAGGACTTATGGAACTTAGCAAAGTGTGACACTTAAGATTATAATTTTATTAGAGCAGAATGACACAAATCAGAGCCAGCCAAATGAAGAGATGCAAAGGGCAGAATCTGAACTGCAAGAGTTCTAAATCTGAAGCTTCTATATCTTTAGGGATGCATTATCCTCTAAACATAAACATGTGTCAATATCCCAAATATTTTCAACCCAGAAGCTCACCCAAGCTTCAGTGTGTAGTACTTATTAACACTTCATTATTTAGATATGATTCAATTATTGCCCATTGCTTGAACTCAATACCCCACTCTCATCCCTTGAGGTCAAGCTCATTTCTCATGTCCCAAAGCCTCAACCCTCTCATCACATGGTTGGTTCTTCTGCCATGGCCAGCTCCTACATTGAGTCACCTGTGTTAGCATTAAAGTAGCAGCTGTGATCCAAGGGGTCCACCATGAACAACAAAGACACTCCTATACCACAGGAAATTCCAAAGGCTTAGAGGTTAGCTCCCAGGAAAATGGATAAAAGCCGGAACTGGGTAAGTTAATTCTTCACCTTTCAGGTAGATATCATTATGCTACTCCAGCTGTATACCTAAATAGAATTATTGGAGAAAATGACATAGGGTTTCATATTCCTTAAGATGATAGATACTGAGAAATGAATGAAAACCCAACACCTGCTCTTCATGGTTTCTTACAGCTAATTCCTAGTTTTATAATGTTTGATTTTATTCTATATCAATAATGAAACATTTAGACCCCCCAGCTTTTCTCAATCAGAAAGCGAAAGAAGGGGTGCCTGGGTGGCTCAGTCGCTTAAACGTCTGACGTTGGCTCAGGTCATGATCTCACAGTTTGTGGGTTTGAGACGCGCATCAGGCTCTGGGCTGACTGCGCAGAGCCTGGAGCCTGCTATGAATTCTCTCTCTCTCCTCCCCCCCCCCCCCCCCCACCTCCCCCNACCCCAGCCCTTCATGCTCTGTCTCTCAAAAATAAACATTAAAAAAGTGTTAAAAAAAAGAAAAAGAAAGAAAGAAAGTGAAAGGATACGTAGTACCCGATTGACTTTTCCTGCAGTCCTGTGCTTTACGCAAGATGACGATCATTCTGAGGTCAAGGATTTTCATATAAATATCATCAGAGCAAACAAGCAATTAGAACCAGTGTTACACAGATGGTAAGAACTTAAGGTTACAGATTTAGCAGTAACATTTATATGTTCTCTATTTTTTTAAATTTTTATTTTTTTAATATATTTTATTTTAGAGAAAGCGTGCATGTGAGGCAGGGAGAAGGGCAGAAGGAGAGAAAGAGAGAATCCTAATTAGGTTCTATAATTAGCATGGAGCCGAATGCAGGGGTCAGTGCCATGACCGTGGGATTATGACCTGAGCTGAAATCAAGATTCAGACGTTCAACCTACTGAGCCACCCAGGCGCCCCTAGATTCTCTACTTTCTGACCCCTGTGACACTCATTGTTCATGGTTTATCACTGCCCTCTTCTTTCCTCATTCTATCCCCCCCTTTATGCCAGCCAACTGTTAAATTCTTTAATCTATCATGCTACATGTACTTCCATTATGATGCCATTGTCATGAAGCTGGGGTGTTATTTTCAGAAAACATTTATCTAATTTTAGATCTCAATAGAACCAGCAGATATAGTAAATCCATTATACATGGTTCTAGAATCATAGAAAGTCACAAAATCACCCCTTAGAGCTCTTTTATGACAATTTATTGTTGAGAGTGTGGAGGAGTCAATGAAAGAGAGTCAGAAAGCATGTTCATGTCAATAAAAACTCAGGCAGGTCAGATCTGTTTCAGTGGCCCTGTGAAACTAAAATACACATGTCACTTCTTACCCTTAATTCCTTAATATATTCTGAAGTTTCCCATCCCAGCCTCATTAATGAATGAAACTTTTACTTAGCACCAACAACATCCTTATGAAACAACCAGACACACTCCATGAAAGATCAATGCGTGTATAACACAGACAGGCTTTGGCTAAGAAAGGGCTGAGAGTCTATATTGTGCATCTGTTCTCTAGAATTTTCCTTCACCTCTTTTCTATTTCTATGTTTTCCACAATGAATCCTCATTCCTTTTTACTCAACTTTAGTAATCTCAGACATACAAGGTTACCAAGAGCTTAAAATACTTGGAACTCCCTGGATATTTGGATTTACAGGAGAATGCAAATTTCAGGCTTTTGTGAAAGACAGTTTAAAGCAGGCCCTTTCCTTGATGGTTTCCAAATTAGAGTAGATAGCTCATCAAAGTGTAAGGCACACCTACCCACATGACTTGCACAGGTACAGAAACAACTTTGAAAACATATGTAGTTAAGAGTAACAATCTTCATGCTTAGCTGTTCTGAAGTAATCCTATAGTTGAAAGTTGGGGGGAGAAGTTCTAAGTTTTGAAAACACAAAGGAAGACTTAGCCCAAATATAGAAGAAAAAAGAGAAAATACAGTAAAATTCTTTGCTCTTTTGAATTTGCCTAACCTTGATTTAAGCCAAGCAGATGTTATGGTGAAACATTAGTTTCACATTTTCTTCAAAGTTAAAGCAATTCAGTGTGTATAATTGTGGCTATTTTAAGAAGGCACTTTAGTATGAATGAGGTTTAACACATATGAATTTATAAACATTACTCAATAAAACACTGTAATCTCAATTCACTTTCAGAGCTAATCTAACTTTTAGCAAAATATCTATCTCTTTAGTAATTTACTTTGCCTCTAGGTTATTTCCCTTTTAACTTCTACAACAAACAAATGTTAAATTATAAGAGGAAAATGGACTTCTATCATGGAAATAAGATACGCCTAAGGTGTATTTTTTTTAATTATTTCAAAGTATTTTATACTTTCAATTTACATAAACTCATCATTATCATCATGTGCCTTTATTCACTTGCTTCTCTGAAACTTACAAAATGTGGAAATGAATGCAATGTCAAAAATAAAAGTGTCTGCATTATTTATAATAACCTTGAACTTTTTTTTTTTAATTCTAAGGGAAGAAATATAAACTGAAAAAAAATATCTTGGTAATGGTAACTGTGTGGGAGAATTGTTTTATTCTATTCCTACTCTCTGGTGCAGTTCTTCAGGATACATATTTGTATAGATAGTTTGTCATTGCTCTGCTATCTAAAATATTTTACATACTAAATATTTGTTTTCTTTGTGACTTTTTTGTAGTGACAAACAGATTCACATTTTGAATCATAGATTCATGTTTTGAATCATGATTTCATTTTTGTCTCCCTCTCTCATCTAAAAAAATAAATAAATATCCTAGCTTTTCTAAGGAGGCAGTTTCCCCAAAGAGAATGAGGCAGTTTCCCCAAAAAGAATGCATCACTACTCAGTTCTAACTCCATTACAGAACTTAATGCATTCCATTTTAATTTTTTTCATTTTCATTTTTTTTTATTTTTGGTATTTGGTTTCTTAACATAGATGAATGAGCATAACGGAAATACAGGACTTTGGAGTCAGAGTAAGTGGGACACTTTTAATTCTAATATCACCTTTGTGAATGCAAACATGTTTAATATTATTGTTGTTCAGAAATTCCAAGTATAAAATTGAGAATACTAATAAGTATGCTTTTACAAAAGCATATTTATTGATGTTAAGCATAATCTCTGTAAAACATCTATATTTTTATTTTTATCCAATTAATAACAGCTTCTATTACTAATATAACAGAACTTCTTCTCACTATTAATTTTGTTTAATTATCTAACACAGAAAGTGACAAATAGGAAGTACTCATTAGATATTCATGAAACTAAATAGAGCTATCAGTTTCCAAAGATCATTTCTGTGGCTACCATTCATGAATATTAGCCAATTTTTTTTTTTCTCTTACTGTTAACAGACCTTCAGTTCTCAATCCTTGAGCCATAGGAGTGATCATCTGACCCTATGATAGACTATTAATAGCACCCCAGGACGCTGGTCCCAGTGACTGGCATGAAAAGGGCTTATGATCTAAACTAGCTTATGGACTTTACCCGTTATTTTGTATATTGGAAGTGGGTGGGGTAGAGGAGGTGTGATCTCTCCTTGATTTATATAACCTTAATGTTCCTTCTATCAAGGAGATTTTTGTTTATGATATGTGTGGATATGGGCTAAATACAAAGATAAAATAACTAAAAGTCACTAGCATTTTTTGCTGGTATATTGTATATATGGGGGTTGGCAGTTAGGAGAAGGGAGAAAGGAAGAACTGAGGAGAGAGGGGAGAGAGAGACAGATGGTAACATAGGTACTTGAGTGTCTGGATCTAGTCATCCAGGCACACAAACACCTACTCCCTTAGTGCTTGGATGTTACTTGAAATTTAAAAAGATTCCTTAAGAATAACTGTAGAAAAAAAATTAATAAATAAACATTTTAAAATTGAGGAAAGCTGACTTTTTATTTTTAAAACCTCGAATACATTTAAGTTGTTCATGATGGTAGAGCAATATATTCCTGAGAGGTCTTTATTTGTAAATAAAGTAGTTAAGATATAGTCCATGGTGTTTCATATATTTATAAATTATTTTCTCCAACCTTTATCTCACAGTGTTCATAGCATGAAAAATACATGAAGAATTTGAGGCTTATTACTTTCTAATAGGTTTCTAAATTTAAAGTAGGCAAAATTTCTTGAGGCAGGTAAATTTAAATATTATTTAAAGCAA
Organism: Crocuta crocuta; assembly: GCF_008692635.1. Taxonomy (NCBI): domain Eukaryota; kingdom Metazoa; phylum Chordata; class Mammalia; order Carnivora; family Hyaenidae; genus Crocuta; species Crocuta crocuta. Next base: position 364,013 of record NW_027532177.1, on the reverse strand, counting down.
AAAATCTCGCATTGCCACCATCTTTATTTAAATCATAGTAATCTATATATGGGCAGTGATAGGAAAAACTATGCTACATGACTTTTCCTATTATAGATTACAAGTTATTAAGTTACATCAATTGTTTTCCTAAAATTTTGTAAAGTATTTGACATCTGGCTTATGTTTTTAGTTATTTTAATTTTTCTATTTACTCTCTAAATCTTTCTATTCAGTCTTCTGTTTACTCTTTTCCTATTTAGCTCTTACTTTAGTGTTTAAAATAATTCTACACCTAGCAAAATAAAGTCTGACAACCATATAACCATACCCCTCTTCCCACATCTCAATATATCTATCTACTTACCTATTTATTTATGGTATCCAAATACCAAAACACTACTACACATATCAGAAGACCACTGAAGGTTCATGCCTGAGACTAGTAAGACATTTAAATATATTTGTGAATTTCCATATTCTAAATATTAAGTCTAAAATTATCAAGGGTATAAGATTTTTTTTTATTGCACTCCAAGAACAAAACTCAAGTCATTAACATATTGCCTATAATTTCAAATCTGGAACTACTAGTCTTCTATCAATAAGCACCTCACCTTCCATTTATCCTATCCCCATACCCCACCCACACACAACTTCAGTATGTTCTCAAATTACTTCTGAGGTTGGCATTTTGTTACCACCCAAATTTTATTAGCCCTCCCCTAATAACAATTGATTCTAGCTCTAGTACAATCGATCTTACATAACTGTGTGGGTTTTTGTTTTTTGTTTTTTTAATTTATTTCTGAGAGAGAGAGAGAGGCAGGCAGGGTGAGCAGGGGAGGGTCAGAGAGAGAGGGAGACACAGAGTCTGAAACAGGCTCCAGCCTCTAAGTGGGTAGTCAGCAAAGAGCCCAACGCAGGGCTCAAACCAACAAAATGAACTGTGAGATCATGACCTGAGCCGAAGTCAGGCGCTTAACCGACTGAACCACCCAGGCATCCCCACAATTGTGTTTTTTAATGCAAGTCAGGTAACAACACTTTAAAATCCTTTGATGTCTTAACATTCTGTCTAGAATAAAATCTAACATGGTTTAATACAGCCTATACTGTACTACTGAATCTGGCCTCTATCCCATTAGACTCATCTCATATTACTCCATCCTCTCTCCACCTTCCCTTCTCAATTTCCTGCCCAACAACCACATTCCTGCAACTCAAGACTGAACCAATGAATCATTCTTCTCTTTCTAGAACATTTGCACTGCTTATCCTTTCTTTACCTGAGATTCTCTTCTTTGCCTCCCTTGCACTGCTGGCTCTTTTCCACGCTTTAGATCTGAACGGCATTTTAGAGACTCCCAACCTAATGCACTGGTTTTCAATTTATAGTCCTCAGAGCATCAGCATCAGCATCACCTGAGAACTTGTTAGATATGTAGATTCTCAGCCACACCTTGAACCCATTAATTTAGAATATCTAGGGTAGAGTCTAGGATTCTGATGTTTACAAGCCCTCCAGGTGATTCTGTTGTATGTTAAAACTTGTGAGCTACCTACTGCACCCTAAGCTAATGAAATCTACTTCTTACCAGTCATGCTGTATCACAACACCACATTTTTTACAAAGCTCTTGTAACTGTCAAAATGATTTCATGCATTGTGTGTTTGTTCTTTTTTCAGTTATCTATTGTCTAAATCCACTCTCTAGATCTAGATTGGGATTAAATTCATTAGTATATTAAAACAGGGTCTTTGCCTTTCCAGTTGGCACAATAAGCAGGCATTTTATTTTGAGAAGTGCTCCCAGGGAACGGGAGGGCAACACAGGTCCAGGGAGAGCCAGTTAAAGGGTATATGACTGAGCTGCTTCTTGCTGTGGACAATTGAGGCTCAGTCCTGCTGGGAACTCTGAAGAATCACACCAGGTGACCCTCAGAATTGTGCTTCTAAAACACAGAAGAGGGCGATATTTATGCACCAGTCTTTACCCCTATTGGGCAAGACCTATCCTAGGGGATATTAACTCCCTCATACTTCCAGGTCTATTCATGGGCTAGAACTGTGCACAATCCAACGAACACCAAAGAAGCCAGAGAAAGAAGTATGAGACATTAAAACACTAATGAGGACATGCTGTCAGGTAATACCAGCATGCAGTTGATGGTCACAGTGATGCCTGGAGCATATAAATGGGCTGTAAAAGAGATACGTGTCTGACATACTTTAAACTATGGTATCTGCATTGGCTACAAAAATGCCAAACCCGTAGCAGATACTTGACAAATATTTCCTCCATAATAAAGTCAATCAATGACTCAGTCTATTAACAGACATATACACAATAGGGTAAGGCAGAGACAAGACTTAACACAGTTGTGATAATTTACTAAACCCATATATTGCTTATCTTATCCAGCTTCCTTTCATTTATAAGATAAATTAAATAAGTAATTTAAAATGTTTAATTTTTTTAATTTTATATTCTTAAGTAATCTTTACATCCACTGTAGGGCTCAAACTCACAACCTCAAGATGAAGAGCTACATGCTCTTCCAACTGAGCCAACTAGGACCTCAACATTACTTTAGCTATGATGGTTTGATACTGAATAAGGAAAATACACATCTTCTACTACTCTCATGTTGTCAGGGAACTTCTAAAAGTCCCAGCTATACTGATGGTGCAGAATAAGGTCTTGTGGAAATGCAAAATGACCTGTTATCATCTAGGACAGTAGTGCTTAAACTTTAGCACATAGCAGGATAAACAGCGAGATTCATTAAGACACATTGCTGGACGCTGACCCCAAACTTTTCGAATCGGGAGTCCTGAGGCGAAGCCCAATTATTTGCATTTCTAACAAGTCTCAGGTGGTGCTGTTGCTTATGGCCTATGGACCATACTTTGGGAACTACTGGTCTAAGAAATCAAGCACATTTTCTATATTTTATGTCTCATTCCTATATTTTAGTTGAGCTTTGATTCCCGCAAACCATCATTTACTTAGAAATCTATAGGTTAGGTTTCAAATCATAGTTCATTTTTAGTAAATATATTTAGAATTGTGTTTTTATATCATTGTTAATCTAAATATTCCCCTGAGTAGAATATGATCTTTGGCTGTTTTCCCAATCATCGTCCCATGATTTATTGAAGTCATTTAGAATTTTACATCTAGGTGGTTTTTGGTTTATTTGATTTGTTTTGTTTCACTTAATATCCCTATTACTTACCTGGAATTTTTTCTCAACAGCTGCACTGCATTTCATGGCTGTGTTATCATTGCTTCTATGATAGAATCTCTTTTAACCAACTTCCGTGTAATGAGCTCACACAATTAGCTACATTTCTTCATTCTCTCAATAAAACATAATGACTCTACAGTATTTTCTTCAGTGTCTCCACTAAGTAGAAACTATACAAAACAGGAGTTGAAGCAAACAACGAAGTGTGAGTAGCTTAAAACATGGATGGAATTTCCAGGCAGGCATTCTGATTGGCTCTGCTAGGTGGCTAAATGCCACCTGAAGTGAAAAGGCAGAACCTTTAGTCACTCCAGTGGAGCTGACTGACATGTAGAAACTATGGCCAGAGAATGATACAGACTTTAGATGCCATTATTTTATATTTCCTAAAGATAAAAGAGATAAGTCCCTCATGGTCTTGGTAAATGTCTTTATACCAACCTTCTAATTTAAATGGTACATAACTTAGGAAATTGACTCTACAATTAACATGCTGTATGTAGTAGGAAAAATTACTTAACCCCCCTGGGTTATACTTTCTATATTTTAAGAGTGGGTTAGTTCTTACACCATAAACTTATCATAAAAGTTAAATGAAAGAAAGTCCCTATAATTTACTTGACAAACTTTCCCTATAATATGCCTGACAAACTTTCTGGAATATATTAGGTTGTCAATAAATGTTAATTCTGAATATTGCAATGGTGACAATGATGATAATTTTTTATATCTGTATCTATTTTTCCCCTACACATTGATCTATGTGTATGTATCATTCTATATTTGTATCTACTTGTAGACCGGATGTCCACCAGTCAAAGAGCACTGGAACATGCAGATAACAGCACAAAGTTGGGCTTCTTGGTATTGTTAAAACACAGGAGACCATACATTTGTGGGAACCAGAGATGACTCCGTAAGAAGGTACTAGGAGGGACCTGTTAGACTTGTTATAAGATTTGGGCTTGTGTTGGGTGATTTTAGGGAGATTTCAAGGAAGTATGGGTTTCTCTGTATTGGATATTGTCAGAAAGGAAGGCATTTCTATTACTGACTATCTTAATTGTAAAGAAGATCATTAGTAAAGAAGTAGTCACACATGTTAGTTAGGTGAAAGGAATGTTTAGAATTTGAAGGATTTTCACAATATTCTTCTTTTTTAAGTTTATTTATTTTGAGAGAGCGAGAGTGCACGCACAGGCATGAGTGGGGGACAGGCAGAGAGAGAGGGAGAGAGAGAATCCCAAGCCCTATCCAGATAGGGCAGAGCCCTACAAGGAGCTCTTTCCCACGAACTGCGAAGTCATGACCTGAGCAAAATCAAGAGTTGGACCCTTAACTGATTGAGGCACCCAGGCACTCCCACAATATTCTTAATTCTGAGTTTAACCATGATTACAACGTGGCTATGATTTGCATGTTTATCTTGCTCTATATAATGAGTAAACTCATATAATTTTGTCCTTGAGAACCTTTTCAGTATTCTCCCTGGGGTGCATTTTTTTTTTACCTGTTTTGTGGGATTTGCAGCATATAATAAAATTGAAGTTAATGTTCAATGCCTCCAATTTATTTATCTAAACATACATGAATATATAATCTATAATTTGATTGAATTATAAAATCAAAGAAAATGCATAATGAACAGAGCTTTTCCAAAAGCCTAAATTTTCAATTCTATAATGATGAAGGACCTCCTACAATAACTAAGGCAGCTAAGAGCTAGTCATCTTTGGAGAAATTAGCGGAACACATTCTTTTGAACAATTTGGTATAATTTCGTTCTTTTCTCACTCACAATATTCCTTTTTGTATTTAATATTTAATTTTAGCTTTATTGGGAATTCAAAATAAGCATATTTTAAAAATCTTTTTTATTTTCCTAAGACAATCTGGTTGTTCCACCTATCCAGACATCATACAATTAGATAAACAGTGACCTTGTCGGGGGGAGAAAAAACGCTCTTACTCAGAAAATATTTCTTCATTATATAAATGCCCTACCAAGTAGTAATAATGATATCTCTATGCTATCCAATAGTGTTCTTATTCAGTGGTTGTTGTTTTGATAATCTCACCACATGTAGCTCCTCTGTACCCTACAGAACTCTTTCTCAAGCAAAGTCTCCTATGAGTGTGAATAAATGAATAAAATAATCTGTTCTTCAAATGCAAAGAGCCTAAGTGATTTAGCACAATTTGAGAGTTTTTATGTTCTTTATTTTATTCTAGAGGATGAAAAAGATAGAAATGGAGACTCACACATAAGTACAGAGAGAGAGATTTTGTTATTGATTGTTCTTAATTTTCCTGAAACATGGTTGGCAGAGTTCTCCTGTTTCATTCCCCTCTTCCTAAACAGGACCACCTCCTAAATCACTGCCTATATATTGTCTCTCTTCGTTTTGAAATATTTCATAAACTTTCCTGTTTCTCAGAAACTTTTCTGGCTTCCAAGGTAAATGTCATTCACTACAATATAAAACTTTGTTTTCTTATTAGAAACTCCACTGAAATTGAAGGCAGCTGTTGACCTTCCTGCATGAAATAACTTTTCATATACATGGAAACTTCTCATATCTACGTGAAACAATATAAACTGTTTTCACCTTTCTTACAGATTCTACTTCCTGCTCTGTACTTATTTTCATACTTATTTCTTACTTATTTCTCTCTGACCCATCTTTAATTTCTGCACAATTCTCTGGAAATGAAGAGTCTCAGCCTATTCAAATGAATCTAATAAGGTCATTAATCATATTGAAAATAACTTGCTTATTATGCTCAAGGTTATTCCATTCTAGTATCATGAATGGATATTATATAAATACCCTACGTTAACTTCTTTTCCAAGAGATGCCAATTGTTTCACTTCAATGAACAAGAGAAATATCTCCCCCCACCAATAATTCCACAGAGTTGTTAAATTTGTTCAACTTGGAGACTCAGCAAGAAGCACCTCGTTGGGCAAGACATATGATGATAAATGCCAAGGTAAGGAGAAGATGCAGCATGCGAGGACTCTTTCTTTCCTTTCTTCCTCAACACCAGTCAAATGTGAAAACTTACATAATATTCCTGCCCTATGCACACATATATACACCACTTACAACTAGAAAAAAAAATGATAACTGAAATAATGTACAATTTTATACAAATGAGAAACTCTGAAGTTCTATTTTCTATAGATTGCTATTTCAATTGTATGTTGAGATTATGTTTAAAACAAATTGAACGTATGATTACTTCTTCTCTCCAGTGGGTGGGGTTTGGCAGAAAAAAATTACGGTATTTACTGAAAGTATTACAATATATATTGTTTCCATATATTTAAAATGTATATGGAAGCAATAGTCTGGCCTCACTATACTACTAATAATAAAGATTATAGAAAAGAAAAATCTATGGATATAGAAGGTAGATTGGTTGTTGCCTGGGGTTGGGGATGGGTATAGAGATGAGCTATAATAGGAATCAGGAATGTTATTGTGATGTGAAAATATTCAGGAATATGATAGTTGCAGAACAACTGGGTAAAATCATAAAACTAATCATACACTAACTTAAAAAATATCTAATTTTAGGGACTCCTGGATGGTTCAGTCGGTTAAGTGTCCAACTTCAGCTCATGTCATGATCTCGCAGTCCTTGAGTTCGAGCCCTGAGTCTGGCTTTGTGCTGATAGCTCAGAGACTGAAGCCTATTTCAGATTCTGTCTCCCTCTCTCTCTGTGCCTCTTCCATTTGCACTCTGTCTCTCTATCTCAAAAAAATAAACATTAAAATATTTTTAAAACATCTAACTTTAAATGTACTGACTGACTGTAAGTAAATGTAATATATATTTTAATAATGCTTAAATTAGATAGGTATCTAAGACAGAAAAAAAAGACCCTGCTTCATTTCTACCCAACTCTCCTTCCTTCTAATGTCTATAAAAAAGGCTTGTACATAGTAGGTGTTTAATAAATCTTTTCTGAACAAATAAAAGAAAGAGGGGGAAAAAGAGGAATGTGGGAAAAAGAATGGAGGCAGGCAAGAAGGAGAAGGCTAAAAGACCAATATTTTCCATTCATTCTAATAGTCCTTTTTCTATTAGAAATACACTAATTCTCTTGGGGCACCTGGGGTAAGCACCTGACTCCTGATTTTAGCTCAGGTCATAATCTCATAGTTTGTGCTAAAAGCACAGAGCCTACTTGGGATTCTCTCTCTCTCTCTCTCTCTCTCTCTCTCTCTGCCCCCTCCAGAGTGCACACTCTCTCTATCAAAAATAAACTTAAAAAAATAAAGGACTCATTTTCTCAAACACACACACATACACACACACACACACAAACACATTATGCGTATATACTATGTATTTTACAGAATAGGACATTATCTTTTACAATTTAGTTAGTAAGTTTTTCACTTCAGAACATGTTATGTCCATATATATGTACATATAAATCTAAGTTTTCTTTTTAGTTCCTGCTCTGTGTACCATAAAATAATTATAATTGCCAACCCTACTTTTGGGATCTCACATCAACTGTTGGACACAAGTGGCTTTAAGATTTCCTCATAATTTCTGGATTATTTAATCCATGCCAACACTTCAGGAGACTTGGTTAGTGAATTTTTCTTAGTTCTTTATTTTCAATTCTTATACATTTTCCCCAATCCCTCCATAGTTGTATAAGCCTAATTGTGTTAAATAAATTATTCTTTCTATAAGTATTTCATAATGGTGTGCTTCCTTGACTGAACCTAGGCTGGTCTCTGAAGATGGCTTTCCAGTGATTCATACCCTCTGATACCAGTGACCTTGTGTGGTTTCCTCCTAAATTAAATTTAGGCTAGTCATGTGGAATTAATAGTACACAGCAGAGGTAACACTGTGTGACCTTTAAAGATAAGTCATAAGAAGAAGGGGCGCCTGGGTGGCTTAGTCGGTTAAGCGTCCGACTTTCGCTTAGGTCATGATCTCGCGGTTCGTGGGTTCGAGCCCCGCATCGGGCTCTGTACTGACTGCCAGCTCAGAGCCTGGAGCCTGTTTCAGTCTGTGACTCCCTCTCTCTCTGGCCCTCCCCTGCTCACGCTGTCTCTCTCTCTCCTAGAAATAAATAAAACATTAAAAAAAAAAAAATTAAAAAAAAAGATAAGTCATAAGAAGTCTTAAAGTGTCCACCTTCATTTCCTGGAATATGCTGTCAGATGTTCAATGACCCTGAGACTACCATGGAATGAGAATGCCACAAGAAGGGTCTGCCTACATAGGCAGATACCTAGTCACCCATGTTTCTCCAGCTATCTCAACTGAGATACCAGATACATGGGTGAAGAAGCCATCTTGGATATCAGCCTAGTTGAGGATTCCAGCCCTATCCTCCATCTGACTGCAACTGCATAACACATTCCAAGTGAGAACTGACTGAGTCTAGTCAACCCAAGTAACTATGAGAGATAAACATATGTTGTTTTGGGGGTGCCCGGGTGACTCAGTTGGTTAAGCATCCAACTCTTGGCTTTGGTTCAGGTCATGATCTCATGGCATGGGATCAAGCCCCATGTCTGGCTCTGTGCTGACAGTGCTGAGTCTGCTTGGGATTCTCTCTCTCCCTTTCTTTCTGCCCTCCCATGTGCATGTTCTTTCTGTCACTCAAAATAAATAAATAAACTTAAAAAACATATGTTGCTTTTCAGTCCACCCAGTTTGGGCATTATTTGTTATATAGTAAGATAAATCTTTAATAATATTGTTCAGAGTGTTGAAAAATACTTGTGCCTATTTTTGGACTAAATTTCATTAAGCTACTGTCTAATCTTATAGCAGCGTTAGTCTTTAATTCCTATAGCTGTGAGGTATTTTTGATGAGTAATAAAGTCAGTTACTCTTCATTATTACATTTTCCCCCAAATTTCTTAACTATTTTCATTCACTCATTCTTTCCAGTAAGCTTTATAATTCAGTTTTTTTCAAGTTTCCTTGCATTACCCTCACCTTCCCTCTAAGAATAATAATAATCTATTGTGCCTTTAATTCTGATATTGTGTTCTCTATGTAAGTTGAATTATAAAGAAGTAATAATCTTTATAATACTGCATATTCTTAACCAGGATAATGGCATAGCTACTATATCTTTATTTAAGTTTTTCATTAAAGTCTAATTATTTCCTTCATATAGATGACATATTACTATTTCTTAGTATATGTTATATGGTATGTTTGTGCCCCCCACCCCCCGCCCAATTCACATTTTGGAATCCTAATGTCCACTGTGATAGTGTTAGGAGCTGGGGAGCCCTTTAGGAGGTAAATTGGCCCTGAGAATAAAGTAATCATAAATGGAATTAGTGTTCTTATAATAGAGACTGCATAGAGCTCCCTATCCTTTCCATCATGGGAAGACATGGTAAGAAGGCATAGACTAAGAACCATAAAGGGAGCCTTCACCAGAATATGACCATGCTAGCACCTTGATTTTGGTTTTCTCAGCCTCCAGAACAATAAGAAATAAATTTCAGTTGTTTATGAGCTCCCCAGTCTGTGGTAATTTGTTATAGCAGCTGAAACCAACTAAGACTTCAAAATACAATGGTTGGTTTGCCTCTTTGAGCAAATTATACTGTGTTGGACAGTGTCCATCCAAAATTCATGTCCTTCATGGGACCTCAGACTGACCTCAGAATGCCAATATGAGTGGCATCCTTATAGACAAAGGAACTTTGTACACAGAGAAGAGAATGTCATGTGAAGACATACAGGCAGATGCACAAAAGGAAGAATGCCAAGTGAAGATGGAGGCAGAGATAGAATTGATGCAGCTGTAAAGCCAACGAATGCCAAGTAATGTCTATAATCTTCAGAAGCAAGGAGAGAAACTATAGAACATATCCCTCTCAGACTTCTAATGGAAACTGACCCTGTTAACACTTTGATTTCAGTCTTCTACCCTCCAGACTATAAAGAATACATTTCTATTGTTGAAAGCCACCCAGTTTGTGATAATTTGGGGTAAGAGCTCTGGGAAACTAACATACTAATCTACATCATTGTGTCATTTACAATTATAAGGATTTATTTCCTTTATATTTTCTATAGATATTGGTGGATTCTAAAAGTTAGAATTCAGTGGAAACTACAGATTTTCTCCTGGCTCCTCATAATAAAATTAAACCAGATCAAACATCCAAACACTTATTTGAAAGTATTCATCAAAATAATCACATTTTCTAATCTAAAACTTGATATCAAATTTCCTGTTCTTTATATTTAGAATTAAAAGTACGCTTCAGGGGCAGCTGGGTTGCTAGTCAGCTCAAGTCATGATCTCCCACATGGGGCTCTGTACTGACAGTGTGGAGCATACATGGGATTCTTTCTCATTCTCTCTCTCTCTGCCCTCTCCACCTCTCTCTCTCTCAAAATAAATAAACTTATAAATAAATAAATAAATAATAGAAATATGTTTCAAACAGAGACAATAATATTCTAAACTCAGAGTTTACAGATGAATACAAATGATTCGTATGTCCCTGAACTCAGTGCTGATTAGAATCCTACTTATGAGGTGGCATGCTAATGCACAAACTATGGGGATATTGTGCAAGTACAGCAAATTCATCAACCCATGTATCTACGGTATCACCCCTTTCACATATGTGTTGTCATATTTTTAAATCCCCTACTTTAACTGAAGCTCCAGGAATTGATAAATGAGCTTCCCTTTGAGTCTTGATAAATGTTAATGAATCACTCTGAGTATATATTCCTCATTAGGGCATATCATATTTAGCTAACTGCAGCATAAAGACAAAGCTAACAGAATATATATATTAGACTGTTGAGGTCAAAAGAATTTAAATTACATATAATAAAATCAATTGCCCCACAGCCTTGATTTTTTTTTTTTTCCAAGACTACTCTTATTCAGAAGTGAGTACCAACCCTAGACCCAGAGATGGACCTGTAACCCCAGCTAACCAGTCAGAGCATTTCACTCCCCAACCACAATGATGGCTACAAGGGCATATTAGTTTTCTATTACTACTTTAATAATTATCACAAACTTAGTTTTTAAAAACAGTGCCAATTTATTATTTTAAGTTCTGGAGATCATAAATGGATTTCACTTAAACCTAAAACCAGTGTCCTCAGGGCTGTATTGCTTCCTGACAGCTCAAGAGGAGAATCTGTTTTCTTGCCTTTAAGCCTCTAAAGAATGTCCACATTCCTTGACTCCTGGCCCTCTTCTATCTTCAAGGAAACTAATGGAGTCTTTTACACACTGTGTTACCCTCACATTGACTCTCCTGCATTTAAGTACCCTTGTGATTACACTGGGCACACCTAGATAATCAGGACACTCACCCTGTTTCAAGGTCAGCTGCTTAGCACTTTACAGCCAATGACTACCTTATCCTCTTCACCTTGTGATGTTACATATTGACAGGTTTAAGGAAGGAGGAGGTGGACATCTTTGGGAAGTCATTATTATGCCTACTACAATGGATAATAGGTCTAAATTAGTACAATTAGACCTTTGCTAGGGATGCTGAGAAAAAGACATTAATCTTCACTTCTGGACAGAAACGAGGAAACACATAGTCTGAGGATTTGCTACTATCCATCTTGGTGGCAAAAGAGGAATCAGTCTTAGGATCAAGATGATATAGTGGAATTCAAAGGACAGAGAAGCATGAATAATTTGTTAGGTGATATCACCAAGTTATTGGATTAAGCTTCATTTGAAGTTCACATTAACTCTAGTGTTCTCAATTATTTTAAACAATAATTTGTCCTTTACAAGTAAGGTAGCTTGAGCCAGATTTATGATATGCAGACAAAACCATCCTATATAATATGTTTGTTATTTTTATGATTTTTATACTTATGTCTAGTGAGATCTTTGTCTCTTCACATTATCTTTTTCTGATTGCTTATTGCTATCATAGAGGAAACTAGTAATTTCTGAATGATTATCCTAATTAAATCATCTTTTAATTCTAAATTATATACAATTTTATCCCTTTGATATTTTTTGCCAGAAAACCTTAGAATCAAAGTAATAATAATACTGCCTCCTTTTCTCAATATTTAGACCTCACTTATTTTTCTTGTGTTGACTAAGATTTCCAAGTCTATATTTTAAATATGGATTTCAATTTTAGCTCTGAGTCCACAAGGTAAGATGTGCATTATTTTTTTTATTTTATTTTCTGCATTGGTTATAAGCACAAATAAAAATGCCCTTTTTTTAAAAAAAAATTCTCTTTGAAAAGTAAAGGAAAATATTCCATCAGTTAACTGTCTTTATTCTGACATACAGAATAGAAAATTGACATTTCTACTGTTACCATTTTAAAATCTAAAAACTTTTGAGCCTTATAAACAAACTATCAAATTATCCATCCTAAAATCAAATTATTTCATAATTACATTGGTCAGTTATTGGTTTGGAAGACCTAACATGTCTACGTTGAATGGTGAATGAGGTACTCAGAAAATGCACTAAGACAGAGATTTTTGTGGATCAAGTGGGGCTCACTGCAGTAAATGATTACTGTGATGGAGCCCATGATCATTAACTCACCATTACTGAATGTTTCCATTATGAAGGAGTAAACCATTACTGAGAGTTTGCTACACGTGTTATAAAATTTGTAAGTAGTAGGATCTTGATGTACCAGAAGTAGAGAAGGTATTCATTTCTTTCCTTAACGTCTTTACATATTGCAGCATCTTATTTTTGGCAGATTGGGTCCTTATACCATAGACCCTTAAATCCTACATTCCTCACTTGTTTGTATTTAAAAGCTTTTAATGAGCCCTTGTTTCATGACACTTTAGTACAATCTGACTTATTTTTTCACAATGACAAAAAACTGCAGATTCTAAGTGAGAGATTTTATGTTATTTATTTTCTTTTTCCTGGAGCCCAAACAAAGGAAATGACTTTTCCCTGGGATATTGTAAAAGCTCTCAGATGAGTTTCTCTTTCAATTCAGATTTCTTTCAGTTTAGCAGTTCACACATTGACTCATATGGAGAATTCTACTTAAGGTCTTGTTCCGATTCCATGGGGGAACTGAAGCAGAACACCGAAGACTAGAAGACATTTTCCCTGTGAGCAGCCAATCATGCCCTCCTGCCTTTCATTGCTTCTTTGATTTCTCAGACAAATATTTCATTTCAGCACTGCAATGTGTTTCATAAGCCTGACCTAGCCATACTCTGATTTCCTTTCTGCTCTCTTGAAGGGCAACGCACAACATCTTTCAAAATTACTCTGTAGAATGCCAGAAGTACCATTACTTCAAAGGCAAATTTGACTTCTCTCTTTAGCTCTGAAAATCAGTTTTTTTCTCAAACTTCCATAAGTAAGAGCTGAAGAAGTGCATTTATTATACTAGTTACCAAAATTGCTACGTTCCCAAATATTATTATTTTCTCCATTATTTTAAATGCCTGTTTATAAAAATAAACCAATTCATTATTATCTATTGAATTTTATATTGGTATCAGATATTAGGGAGGCTGTATAGATCTGTTGAGGTCTACATGAAATGCTTATGGATCTTAAATGAATAGGATCACTGATTAATCTTTAAACTCATTGCTCAGTGAAAGTTTGTTGAGTCACTAGAAAGAGGTCAGAACAAAATATTGCTATATAGAGACTGATTTTTTGCTACATTTTAAAAGGTTTCATCTTGATTGCTAAATATGGTCAATTGGAAGTAACTGCTAAGGGGACTGGGGTGAGTATTCCAAAGCTAATGACCTACAAGCTGGAATTTGGTAAAAAAGAACACTGAATTTCTACATTGGATGTAGGAGGGAAAGTAAAAGGCATGAGTGTTATTTATTTGCCATCTCTGGTAAGAGAAAGGAAATAGACCCTAGGAGTCAGAGTAATGAAGTAACTAGATGTGCCCATGGATAAATGGATTTACTTCTGTTTCTTCATCTGTAAAATAAGGTTATTGGATGAAGCAATTGCCTAATTTTTCTTGCTGCTTGATCCTCTGACTTCCAACATTTGAAGAAAAACATTTACTAAACTCTGCTTACTATGGCACAGTTTCGTTTATTTTTTTTTTTACAGTCATTTGTGCCATTTAATGCTTAGTTCACATATTTGCTGTTATGTGATTAAAAATAACAAATTTATTTATTTAATGGAACTTAACTATTAGATATGATGAACCTTCTATGTTGACGAAACTCATCTGTACCTTCCAATTAATTATGGCCTACTTCCTTTAATTTTAGGTTAGCAGTAGATAGGTACACACAATATTATCATTTCATTATTTTCAAAAAGCACAATCCATTATAATTTTTCAATGTAATGAGTGTATGTGTGTACACAGATATGTGTGCACATATGCACATGCCAATAATTAATGCTAGAAAGAATATGCTTGACGAATGGCCTTTTTATTTCTTTTCACTTTATAGCGTTATGTTACAGGGTGCATTTCCAAAGGAACAGGCATGATTAGTGTTGTCTGCTAGATTTGGTGTTAAGTTTATTCTCCTAAGTTTCTCCTGAACTCATTAATACAACATTCAACAACTAGATATGAACAATTTCAAATGTGATTAACCTAAATTTGCATTTATAACTTTCAAATTAATATGTCATCAAATAGTTCCTGGAACTCCAGTAGACCTCTCCTGTTTTCCTACAAAAGTTATAGAGGACTACAAATTATTTTCTTATGTGCTGCCCTTTAGCACTTCTGAATCCTTCATAATCATCCATACAGATGTCTTCTCAATTAGAGATATATTCTTATTTTCCAAAGTGATACAGAAAAACAAGTGAATATTCAGAAGATCATTTCAAGGTAGGTCTAATATAAAGAGCAAAGTTAAATCTAATACTTTTTTTCTCACTTGCAATTCATAAGTGCCAAGACATCTAATTCAAAACCACAAAACCCAAAAAAGTATAGATGTTGCTTTATCATTACTTTAGGAAACTTATAAACATTCTTAGCAAACTAAATTGCTAATGCAATATGGCTTAGTTATCTTTCAATTTCGATTTTGAAACTACTATATTAAAATAACCACAATTTTATTAGAAGATCATTCTGCGGATAAAGGCAAGAAGATACTGATTTATAGAACACATTATTTAAATTTTTGCCTTGGTGAGATAGAACAATCTTATCATGGCAATGTTAACAATCAAGTTATAACAATAAGGAAATCAATATGGTTATTGATAATAAATTTTAAACTCTTAAATCTTTTATGTCCTACTATCTTAATAATGTATTTCACTAGGAAAAGTGAGTTTGGGAGATTTTCTAAGATTTGCACTATAGTACCACTAAAACTTGTTATTGCCATTAAGATGTAATAATTTATTACTCACTTGATGACTTTATTGCACTGCCATGACTCCTACTCTAGCTTATGTCATCAACACTGCTTGCCTGGAAGGCAATGCTTTTCTCATTTTTCTGTTAACTTATATTATTCTGGCAATCCCATTCACTGTACACCATAACAAAGGGATTCTGATTATGTTCTCTTCTGTTTAAAAACAATAACAACCAAACCATCAACAATTAGCAACAATATCTGAATTTAATAAATGAGGAAATAGACATATTTTTAAGAAACGTGAAGCTTATAATGTTTGGAGGGTCCTCTTTAAGGAAAAGAACAAAACGAGCAAATGCAAAATCAGATATGAATGTGAATTATGTTTTTGAAAAGAAACATGAAATCACAATAAATTACAGATTCAAAAAAACTTGAAAGATATAAAACTTCACAAAATATAAATAAATGCATTCATTTATAAAGTGACACAACACCACAGCACTTATTTTCCTACATTCGTCAACTAGATATTCTTGGATTGTCTCTTCATTGCACAAAGATTTTATTATACTATTCTCCATAGAGAGATTAAGAAGAGGTTTCATAACTGGGGGACCTGAGTGGCTCACTCAGTTAAGCATCCGACTTGGCTCAAGTCAGCCCTACATCAGGCTCTGAGCTGATAGATCGGGACGTGGAGCCATTTTTTAAAAAATTTTTTAAATGTTTTTATTTATTTCTCGGAGAGGGAGAGAGACAGCGTGAGCAGGGGGGGTTCAGAGAGAGAGAGAATCACAGACTCTGAAACAGGCTCCCAGCTCTGAGCTGGCAGTCAGCACAGAGCCCGACACGGGGCTCGAACCCACGAACGCGAGATCATGACCCAAGCGAAAGTCGGACGCTTAACCGACTAAGCCACCCAGGCACCCCGCCTGGAGCCATTTTGAAATCTGTGTCTTCCTCTCTGACTCTCCCCTGCTTGTGCGCTTGCTCGCTCTCTCTCTCTCTCTCTTTCTCAAAATTAAATAAATATTTTTTTTTTAAAGAAGAGATTTCATTCTTTCTTCTACTGTATATTTTGATAAGAATTTTGCAGAGGGAGGGCAACATTCATTTGATAGTGCCAGAGGTCTATATAGCTATATTCACAAATCTTACCATGCCCACCAATGGAAATAGATTGGTAATGGAGTTGACATGCACATGACAACATTTTAGAATATAAAAACATATGCATAGGCACACACAAGATTTAAAGTAAACACATCCCCAACTCAATTTCCCTTTATTCAGATCATCAGAGGTAGTTGAAACTGTGACCTCTCATGAAAATCCTGACTTTAGTGGGCAAACTACTAAGTCTCCAACTCTGGCCAGGCTGGAACATGTGCACCATGGAGGCCATGAGGCACCTGAAGCCATCTAGACGACACTACACCTGTCCCACCTGCCTAGAGGTTGGCTATGCTTCCCATTTCTTCATGGCCTGTTTTTGTAACATTTGAGTCAGTTATCAGCACTTTATGTGAGTGTTGTTGACCTAGTATTAATATACCTAATTGCAGAGCACCCACTCTTAATCCTTCACATCCCTATCAGATCCTAAGCACCTGTTATATGTCATATTCTGTCTCCTGCTTTAAAGCACACTTGTCTGGTGAAATTAAGCATTTAGCTAAAACTCTAACCAAAAAAAAAAAAAAGGGGGGGGCCCACAACAACTCCACTATGACACAACATAAGGAAAAATGCAACAGAGGAAAATCAAAGTGGAAGAGTCCACAATTTTAACCAATTGTTATGAAAGATTATACCTCTGTAAATGAACAAAAAATCTCATACGGTTTTGTAAACATATCTCTCAAATCTCTTTTAGACCCTGAAAGTTTCAGCATAGTTGGGAGCCCAACATCTAAAACTTCATTTGTAGGGACGCCTGAGTGGCTTAGTTGGTTAAGTGCCAGACTTCGGCTTAGATCATGATCTCACAGTTCATGGGTTCTAGCTTTGCATCAGGCTCTGTGCTGACAGCTCAGAACCTGGAGCCTGTTTCAATTTCTGTGTCTCCTTCTCTCTCTGCCCCTTCCCAATCTGTTCTCTCTCTCTCTCTCAAAAATAAATAAATATTAACAAAAAAATTTAATTAAAACTTCACTTGTATTATGTGAAATCAGCTTCTGTATATCTGTATATTGTCACTGACTCAATGCTTCATCCTCTTCTCTTTCTGCAACAGGGCCTGACACCAAACTTTCCAGACTTTTCTTCCAATATTCCACTTCATATATTAAATCCTTCACTCTCCCCTCATCAAAAAACACTTATTGATCTTCAAATGTGCTATTTTCAAATCTCTCTGCAACTGCCAATGCTGTTTCCTTTAATGGAAACATACTGCCCTATTCTTCAATGACCTTCTCTCTGTAAAATCTATTCCATTCATGACAGCAGGAAATAATTTCTTTATCCCTTTGACACAGAGATTAAATTCTTACCAAATGTTTTATTGTTATTTGAACCATGTCAATTAGAATGATTACCATACATACAGTATTTAGACTCTCCCGGACTGGTTTGAGGCTATTTTTTTTCTTTAAATTCCCCTAAATGGCTTAGGAGACAGTGAATACATGTTTGAATCAATGAACAGTTCTGGTTGACCAGTAATAAAAAGAAAATGTTTTGTGTCCTGAAAATTCTAGTTTGAAAGTATTATGCCTTAAAAGGATATGTAGATTAATGAATATTACTTTGTCTATATATCAGAGAAGTAGGAAAATATATTTTATTAATATGCACCTTCTCCTAGCTGCTCCAAATTGGGAATAAAGTCTTTTTATAATCAAATAAGAAGAAACATTGGTATTCTTCTAAGGTTTCTAATATATTTTATATATCTGTGTAATAACTAGCTATTCAAATAAATAGCCATTGCAAATAAAATGCAAACAGATGAGAGGGAAATTAATTTATGTGTGTTTCTAATGCTTTACAGAGCATGACAGATCAGGGAGACCACATTTAGATTTTATTTCCATACTTTTCTGCACAATTTCCTCAGATCCCAAGAAAGTGATCTGTAGGGTGGAGAGGCAGATGGAAGAGAAAGACAGTGCTGCAGAGCGTAGAAGAGAGGTTTGGCCACACAGCAGAATCAACTTTCCCTGGGGCCTTTTCTCCTAAAATTTTCATTTCCACTTGAAGGACAGCAAATCTGAATGATGACTTCAGTCTAGGACACCTTTAACCAAGATGCAGGAGACTCTATTAGCATTTTTATAGCTGCCCACTAGAAGTTTGCATGAATATAAAGTTAAAGGATGTTGAAGTCAAATTTTCTCCCAAGAAATCAGACTTGCGTTTTGAACCAGTACCTTAACTACTTGTAGGCCCATTTGAGATTGTAAAGAATACATATTTACTTCTAGCTGAGTGTCTGAATTGCACTGTAATTTTTTTCATCCTTTGTTTGAAAGAAACCATTTTATAAGGGTACAACAAATTTTACATATGATTTTCTTTAACAAAGTACAGGCAGCATATATTTTGATAACCCCATAGAATACCAAGGCCCTGTATGTATCTGTTTGGTTTTGGTTTGTTGGTATGTTTTGAGTTTTGATTTTTTTTTTTTTTTATGAGCTTGATTTACAATACAAATCCCAAACAATATATGTGCCTTCCAGCTGTACTGGCATAGCTAAAATACCTCAAGGCATTGTCTTTGCTCTTCACTACTTATCTTAGACCTTTTGCTTCACACACAGCCAGTCATCTAGAGGAAGAGGCTCAGAATATCAGGTGTCAAGAAAATGACTGATTTTACTACTTTTCTCCCAGCTTTGGTTGGTCAGACTCCACCAGAACACAAATTTCATCAATGGTGCAAGTTAGTTTTTGTATCCCCTTCCCTAATTACCAATGATTCCTTTCTCTTTCAATGTTGTTATATTGGGCTGTCCATTATGGATTTTCACACATGTCTTTTATCATAAAAAATCTTATGGTCCAACAATTTCTTGTATCCTTGTAGACATTCTTAGCAAGAATCAGCCTGGTACAGGCAGGTTAAGCAAGTACGTGGATAAGGGTTATTTAGCCTCTGCATAGAGGAGAAGAAAATGTCAGACAACTAAGTCATCCTGGATTAGGAATCAAGGATTTTCGGGACGCCTGGGTGGCTCAGTTGGTTAAGCTCCTGACTTCGGCTCAGGTCATGATCTCAGGGTTCTTGGGTTAGAACCCTTCATCAGGCTCTCTACTGTCAGTGTGGAGCCTGCTTCATAACCTATGTCCCACTTTCTGTCCCTCCTCCACTTGTGTGCACACAGGTGATCTCTCTCTCGGTCTGTCTCTCTTTCTCTTTCTCTCTCTCTCTGTCTCAAAACTACATAAATAATTTTTTAAAGGAATCAGGGCTTTTCAGAGGGTAGGTGGTGAAAGTAGTTCCAGTGTGTTAGAAAAAAAAAAAAAGTACAGAAATAGGGTTAATTCACATATCTTGTTATTGGCAAAACTTAGTGTACATAAACCTCACCATATATGCGAATATGTCAAAATGTTTAAAAATTGTTTTTAAATAAGTCACTGAAATATAATAGGAGGTGCATATTTTTTCCTAAAGATTTTAAGGTAAAACTTAAATATGGAAATAATCTTGTTATAACATAAGAGAAAGTTGTGCTTTGTGGAAAACGAATTATATAGGATTCTGCGAGTGGCTCAATGAAAACACAAAAAAAAGAAGAAAAGTCTCTGCATTCTACACATGGCAGCAAGAAGATGTAAGTAAAATCCTTTTCTCCCCCAAACAAGTATAAAACAGAACAGAAGTCTCAAAAATAATTATTGCAAGGATCTGGAAAACCAAAAGAAAACAACAAATTGAGAAGCACTTATTAGAAAAGAACTGCTAGAAGTCTGACTAAAACACAATGGGAGTCTACAGTCTTATTGCCCAGAGATGCCCTCCACCCCCACACTTCCACTCATTTGGTAAGAAAAGTAGCTTTGCCAGGATAGGTTTTGCTGTGATAATCAGAACCCCTGCTGTCGGAGGGTACAGATTAGGCTGGTGACAAATAAAGGGAAGAAAAACGAAGCCTCTCAAATTTGATGAAAACTATTAATCTAAGATTTTTTTTAAAGCTCAATAAATCCCAAGAAAAGGTAAATATAAAGAGGTAGACCTAGATGCATCATAAGCCAAAGTACTGAAAGTCAAGAACAACAACAACAAATCATGAAAGCAATTAAAGAAAAACAAATTAGTACAAGAAAATAACAACATGGTTAACAACTTACTTCTGAACAGAAACAAAGGCTAGAAGGCAGTAGAATGACATGTTCAAACCACTGGAAGAGAAAAGTTGTCAATAACATATTCTATATCCATAAACACCAACCTTCACAATTAAAGACCAATGAAAACACTCCCAGAAAAATAAAAATGAAAAGAAGGCACTACTCTACATGTAATACTAATGGAAGTCCTTCAGATTGAAACAAATTGATACCAGAGTATAACTAAGCCTAGAGGAAGAAGTGTGAAAAAAAATGTAAATATACGGCCATTAAAGCCTACATTAATATATATTTTCTCTTTTCATCCCTTAATTTCCTTATAAAACATAAGGAGGTATGAAACAACAATAAAAATATACCACTGTATGTGTTTAGTTTAAAGACAGTTGTGATATATATGACAATTACAACAGAAAGGATGGGGAAAATAGATTTATTCTGGAGCAAAGTTCCTATTTATAGAATTTAAGTTAATAGTAACATGAAATACAATATGATAAATTATGATGTATCTTTTATTTACTAGAACAACCAGTAAGAAAACATTTTTAATGTTTTATTATTATTATTATTATTATTATTATTATTATTATTATTTGAGAGAGAGAAAGACACAGTGAGAGTACAGAGGGACAGAGAAAGAGGGAGATACAGAATCCAAGGCAGGCTCCAGGCTCTGAGCTGTCAGCACACAGCCGGACTTTGGACTCAAACCCACAAACCCGAGATCATGACCTAAGCCAAAGTTGGGCACTTAACTGACTGAGCCACCTAGGCGCCCCAGTAAGAAAACAATGTTTAAAAATCATTTAAAATATCAAGAGAAACAGAAAAATAACAAAAAGGCAACTATACACCCAACTAAATCAGTAATTGCTTTACCGGTGACTGAACTAGATACTCTCATTACAATGTAGATATTGCCAGGCTGGATGAAAAACAAGATCCACCTACATGCTGAAAATAAGGAGTGTACTTTAGATTCAAAGGCACAAATGGATGTAAAGTAACAGCATAGAAACTTTGCTCCAAGACAAATCTATTTTCCTCATCCTTTATGTTGTGTTTGTCATACATATCACACATCAAGGGGCGCCTGGGTGGCTCAGTCGGTTGAGCTTCCGACTTTGGCTCAGGTCATGATCTCGCGGTTCGTGGGTTCGAGCCCCACGTCGGGCTCTGTGCTGACAGCCAGCTCAGAGCCTGGAGCCTGCTTCAGATTCTGTATCTCCCTCTCTCTCTGACCCTTCCCTGCTCACACTGTCTCTCTCCCTCTCTCTCTCTCAGAAATAAATAAAAAACTTTTTAAAACATTTAAAAAACAAAGAAAAAAAGTACATCATGCAAACAATAACCATAAAAGAGCAAAGATGCATATACTAACTCAAGTCTGTTGTTGAACATGTCTAGTGAGGTTCTCATTTCAATACTTGCATTTTTCAACTTCAGAGTTTCCAGTTTGCTCTTTTTAAATATATATATATATATATATATATATATATATATATAANGCTGGCAGTCAGCACAGAGCCCGACGCGGGGCTTGAACCCACGAACTGCGAGATCATGACCTAAACAAAAGTCGGACGCTCAACCGACTAATCCACCCAGGCGCCCCCAGTTTGCTCTTTTTAAAGTGTCTGTTTCCTAGGGTGCTTGGCTGGCTCAAGTGGAAGAGCATGTGATGCTTGATCCCCTGCTCATGAGTTCAAGCCCCATGTTGGGTTTAGAGATTACTTAAATAAATAAAATTTTAAAAACATTTAAAAGGTAAAGTGTCTATCTCTTTATTAATGCTTTCTACTTGTCCTACTTTTCTTCACTTTTAAACATGGTTTATTTTATTTCTTTACACATACTTATTACAGGGGCTTTGAAACATTTTTCTGCCAAATCACACTTTAATGCTAGCTCAATGTGTGAATTTAATAAACCTCAGTTTCCTTCACTGTAAAGTGGAGAGAAAACAGACATCTTATTATAGTGTCTGTAACAATAAAATAACTTAATGAATATAAAATGTTTGGGACATAATATTCTCAATAAAATAGTAACTATTAGCAATTATTCCTTATTGCTAATACCTACATACTAACTACAGCTCTTTTTCAATAACATCCAATGGTATTCCTATTAGTCTCAAACGTATTTAAATTGTCAACTGAAATTTTAAGATGGATGAAATAAAAAATAGTTTTGCTTCGTCTCATGTAACTTTCAGCATATATTTGCCCTGTACCACTTACTGAAAAAGGCACATTGACAAAATTACTGTTCAAAAACCTTTTATATTAAGCATTCAAGAAATAAATTACTGAGTGGGAAGCATGTTATTATCTCTACTAAGAAAGCCACTTGAAATTTCTCTAACTGAAATTTTACTTCCCAGAGTCAGCTTTAAAAATGTAGATGAAGAATTTTCATTTATTGGCAATATAACACAATTAAGATATAACACTAATAATTAAGAAAATTTGTCATAATTTGAAAACTTTCTTGACTAAATTACCAAGAACTTCCTAAAATGTGTCATTCCATTTGCATTATACAATATATTGAAAAGTAAATGCTTTTAAAGTTTCTGGGCTCTAAAATAATACACATTAACAAATAGAAGAGCTAGAAAACCAGTGAGCCAAAAGAAACAACACTTTGGGAATAATAGGAAATAGGAACATTCACTTTGGGAAATAATAGGAATTTCCATGTTTCCATGTTTCATCCAGCCTGGTATCTATTTCAAACAGACTTTAAAGAGGAGTTAGGCATGAAAGGTTGAGAAGGTCTCTCTCAAGGATCATACGATTCTTACGTGTGAAAGCACATAGCAGGACCTTTCCATTCCCAAAAGGATATCCCATTTCCAAAAGGAACATCACATTTTGATATCCCCCACTATACCAACCAAGTGTGAAATTCGGTATGATACAGGAAAGGAAAATAAAATCAAGAAGCACATTGCTCTTCATTTCTTATATGACTATTAACAAAATTATCATAGTATCAGTTCATCTCTCTGCAAATATACAAAGGAGGCTGCTGTAGAGTAGGTTTTATGTTTATATTGTCTGTCTTGGCTGTTATTTTTTATAAATATGACATTGAAATGATACAATAATATTTTAATATAATATTTTAGAGACATTTCTTTGTCCCTGGTAGGAGGGAGGGAGGTTAAAAAGGTGGAGCACTGAGGACTTTTATGCAGCACAATTATTTAATGTAAAGAATACTTTCTATATGAAATTTTGCATAATGTTACAAATGTGGACACATGGCGTTATAGATTTGTCAAAAACATGCATATCCAATATTAACAGTGAATTCTAATGTAAACTCTGGACTCTGGGTGATATCAGTGTGCCAGTGTAGATTCCCCAATTGTAACAAATGGACCATCCTGTATTCTATGCAGGATGTTGATAATGGAGAAGGCTGTGCCTGTTTAGGGACAGGAGGTACATGAGCATGCTCTGTACTTTCTGTTCAATTTTGCTGTGAATCTACCATTGTTCTAAAAAACAAAATCTATTTAAAAGGAAAAACAAAACACCTTACATTTAAATATGCAGTCAGAGATTTCAACAAACCCTAGCATAAAGGACTGTTGAGTTGCTTGAACTTTTCTAAAAATATTCCATAGGCAGGCAAATATAGCAAATGTTTTAGGTATAAAGAATGGACAGAAAGATTAAAGAAGAATAAAAATGGAAACATGAAAAAACAAAAACTGTTTTAAACAGTTAAGTATTCTCCTGAGTTGTTATCTATATGAAAATGATAGTAACATAAAAACTATTTGTAAATATGGATGAGGACCATAAAAAGAGAGATGTAGGGGTGCCTGAGTGGCTCAGTTGGTTAAGCATCCGAACTTTGGCTTAAGTCATGATCTCATGGTTCATGGGTTTGAACTCTGCATCTGTGCTGACAGCTTGCTGAGAGCCAGAAGCCTGCTTTGGATTCTGTGTCTCCCTCTCTCTCTGCTCCCCCTCCGCTAGTGTTCTGTCTCTGTCTCTCAAAAATAAATAAATGTAAAAAAAGAAAAAAAAAAAAGAAAAAGAGAGGTGTTAAAACATTGGTATGTTTAGGTGTATTGAACTTGAAGCCTACAGTTCTACTTTGCCACTAACATGCTGTATGCTCTTAGGCAGGTCTCTTAACTTTTTGGTGCTCAATTTCCTTATCTGCCCATGAGAGACTTGAAAGCTCGAAGTAAATTAATGCTTTTTCCAAGGTTCCAATAAAAGAGTAAATGTGAATTTCCCCAGGCTCAGAGTTGGGTAGCTTGAAGCATCCACTGTAAATCCAAATCTTTTTGAAGTCTCAAACATTGTCTTAAAATTCCACATCATGGTATATGAATTATGTAGCAATAAAGCTGTTTAGAGAAAAATAGGCTTGGTAGAACCAGCCAGAAGCTTGTTTTTCACTCTGTGCTACCGCTTAAAAACAGGTTACATAGATGCTGAATGCCTTCATTTCCTCATTAGTAAAATGATGATAGGAGTACCTCATGGGTGATTTTTTGAAAATTCATACTAGGTGTTTAAATTTAAATATAAGTGTTTAAAATGGAAGGCACTGTTTTCGATTGTTATTATTACGATAACAGACTATAATTTCTCATCTGATTATGAATTGTCTTATTTTTACTTTGGTTGTCGAGACTCCTCAACAAAAGTGTTCACTATGCCTGTTTGCTCAAAAACTAATGAAATTCTAGCAATCAATATTTGAAGATTTCTGTGTGTTTATATTACTTACATACAATACACACAAAAGATTTGCCCGCTATGATTACATATTTGCTTCCAAATAGCACTTTTGAATTGGAAGCAAGGTTAAGTTTTCCTGTCAGAAAAATAAACAATAAACAATTAGAAAACATCAGGAGAAAGAAATCAGGTGCAATTATGAAAAGATCTAGAGGAAAATCTCTTTTAATATTAAAAACTCAGATATTCTAACATATATACCTGGTTGTCAAATGTTCTATATTATTTAATAATAATAACAAACATAAAATATATTATATTGATTTTTTCTAGGTTTTTGTATTATATATGTCCAGCAAATTCTATAACAATCATATATTTGTTTATACTTTGTATAAACATATATAAATATTAAATATATAAATATATATAAATGATATAAATAAAATAAAAAATATATAAAGTATAAATGTAAAAATATACTTTGTATATACTAATGGATAAAATATTTAATAATTATGAAAAATACTACATAATATTGAAATGGTTGAAATTATTATAAATTTCTTGGCTCTTTTAGAATGCTACCTTGCCTGTGGCTTTTTTTCTTTTTCTGTTCTTGTTTTGTAAAGCTCCTTCCACATCTCATGTTTCAAGTACTCTCTTCAGT
>NW_027532177.1:321952-337485 GCF_008692635.1 Crocuta crocuta | reverse complement strand
ACTCAAAGTTAGTAAAAAGATTAAGAATATTTATTTTAGAAAGCAGAATCTAGAAAAGGAAACTCTTTTTCCCTCTCTTTTGACTTTTAGCTTGTAGGTTTTTATGATTGGCTTACACTAGAATATTTGAGAAATTGATTAATTGTGGATCATTTAAAAGGGATAAAATGTATAAAACCTCTATTAGCCTGATTATTAATAAAATTTTAGGGCCTTTTAGAGAAAAATATCAAATACTTTCAGTAAAATTTACAATTTACAGTTTGTTTAAAATGGTTTCTTTTTTTTAAAGAATTGAGATGTAACTAAAAAATAAAACTGATCATTCTGGTATCATAATTCAGACAAATGGGAAAAGAGATTATAGTTGTAACCATGTTTAAATTGTTTACTTTAATTTTTAATTGAGACATTATTTTGGGCTTACACCTTTCTATCTCTAATAAACAATTTTTATCTAAAAGCTACCACTTAAGTCCAAGTTGGAATATCAGAAAAGTACAATATCGTGAAGTCCTAGGAAGAGAAGACAAAATTTGTGAGCCTTGTAATCACCCCAGGTTATTGGCTAAGGATTTTCCAGGCCACACTATGTGATGGAAGGTCACAGACAGACTGGGGCTCTCCCTATGTCAGAAAGATGGAGCTGGCAGTTTGGGTAAACAAGATGTCTTCCAGCTGTAGTTTGCAGGGTATGGTACAAAAACAGAACGGGTACTTGCTGAGAGATCTTGCTTTCTTATATGAGTACTGGTCATCACACAGGAGAGAAAAGCATCTATATAAAACTCACACAGGCCAGAAACAGTTCCTGTTTCCATTAGCCAAAGCGGATAACCTATTATTCCTGGGGCACCAAGAAGAACATCAAATAGTTATCATTTTGGTGGGGAAAAATTAGTCCTACACTAAAAGTCACTCAGATCTTGTCTAAGAAAGTATAAAAGCAATGTTTGAAAGACTCAAACTGTTTCCACATAACCATGTTTGAGGACACAGCTAAAAAGTATTTATAGGAGAATAAAAAGCCTAGCACCTAACAAAATAAAATTATAGTCTCTTACATTCAATCAAAACTTAGCATACATGAAAAAAGGAAGGAAATAAGGAGTCAGGCAGAGGAGAAAATCCAGTCAACAGAAATGATCTCAAAATGGCACAGATGAATTAGTAGATGAAGATTCTGATAGAGGTATTATAACTATATTTTATATGCACAGGAAGATAGATGTGAAGATGTTAAATAGTGAAATGGAAAATATAAAGAAGACATCAATCAAGCTTATAGAAATAAAAAATTCCTATGACTGTCATTAAAAATACAATGGATAAAAAATACAAGGGACGGTATTAACAGTATATAAGATAATGCAGTGAAAATATTAATAAAGACCTAACAATAGTAATTACCCAAAGTTAAACATAGAAGTAAAAATGACAATTTTTCAAGAGAAGTATTAACGAGCTGTGGGAAATTCCATGTAGCCTAATCTACACGTAATTGGAGTGCCCTGTGGAGGGGAAGAAATAATGGCACAAAAGCATCCAAATTTATACTAAAAACTATAAACCACAGATTCAAGTAGCATAAAAACTCTATATATAATATACCTGAGGGTATTCTGGGTGGCTGAGATGGTTAAGCACCCAAACCCTGATAACAGCTTAGGTCATGATCTCACAGTTTGTGAGATCGAGTCCTGCATGGGGCTCTGCATTGACAATACACGGCCTGCTTGGGATTCTCTCTCTCTCTCTCTCTCTCTCTCTCTTCCCCTCCCCGGCTCATGTGCATGTGTGCTCTCTCTCTCCCTCTCAAAACAAATATATAAAATAAACATTTTTTAAAGTTAAAAATATATATATAATATATTTGAAGCAAATAAAATCAAAGTACATTATAGTCAAGTGACTAAAACTGTGATAAAGAGAACCTCTTAAGAACAGAGGACAAAACCAACACACTATGCACAGTGACGAAGGATAATTTTGACAGCAAAGGTCCCATCAGAAGCAACACAAGCAGAAGACAGTGGGACCACATTTTTCAAAAATAAAGTTGAAAAAAAAAACAGTTAAAATAATATAAAACCGAAGTAACATATTACAGTCAGACCTGCACTATAAAATCAGTAACAGAAGCCTTCAGTCCGTAAGAAAATGATCAAAGATGAAAATATGAATTTCTACAAGGGAATGAAGAATGCTGGTAAATATGGGGGGGATTATATGAGCTATTTTGCTTAATTTGTGTGTTTCTTGAGCTGATATAAATGAAAATATGAATTTACACACTGGTAAATGCTGGGGAAATACTTGACTATTTGCTTAATTTCTAAATTTCTTAAAAAGATCATTTCACCTTTTAATTTGTGCTGCACATATTGATTTCCTTCCAACAGTATAGCATGTAGGGGAATGGAGAGAAACTTACAGTTGGGAAGCCTGACGAAAACTACTTTAGCCAAGTGATCAAGTTCAACATATAGTCATAAGCCATGTTGACAGCTTGCACCTTTCATATAATATTATGAAAATAGCACTTTATCATCTTCTTCCCAACAACCCATAATCCCAGTCTAATCATGAGGAAACTATCAGACAAGTTCCAAAGAAGAGGAATCCTACAATATAGCTGACCAGTACCCTTCAAAGCTGTCCAAACCATCAAAAGAAAAAAAAAAGTCTAAGAGAATGTTACAGTGAAGAGAAAACATGACAAATAAATAAAATGGGGAATTCTTGACGGCATCCTGGAACAGCAAAAGTATATTAGGTAAAAACTAAGGAGTTCTATAAAAAAGTATGGATTTTAGCTAATAATAATATATCAATTTTTGTTAATTCATTGTAACAAATCTACCATGCTAATGCAAGGTAAATATAGGGGGAGTTATATGCATGGAGTTGCAAGGTATATGGAAATTCTTTGTACCATCTGGTTGGTTTTTCTGTATAAAACTATTCTGAACAATAAAGTACAAATAAAACATATAATTTGTTTAAAATCAAAATAACAACAAATAATGTGGAGTTTACTTGTACAACTGAATGTAAAACAACAACAGAAAAAAAGACCAGGAATGAAGCATACACATAAGGCTTTAATATTATCTATAAAGTGGCATATTATGTGAAGATAGACTCAAAAAAGTTAAAGGTTTACACTATCACACTTAAAGTAACCATCGTAAAATAATGTAAAGACTTATTGCTAATCATCAAAGTTGATAAAGTTATATCATAAAATATACTCAATCCAAAAGAAGGCAGAAAAACTGAATAACAAAAAAACAAACAGAAACATGGGAGATTTAAACACACAACTATAAACAGTCACATTAAATGAAAATGCTCTTAATACCTCAATTAAAAGGCAGAAGTTATTAGATTAAAAAAGAAAAAAGATCCAATGATATGGAGTCTAAAGAGATTCATTTTAACAATAGGCACAGGGGCAAGTGGGTGGCTGAGTAGGTTGTATGTCCCACTCTTCACTTTGGCTCAGGTCATGATCCCAAGGCTGTGGGACTGAGTCCCAGATCTGGCTCTGTGATGATTGTGGAGTCTACTTATGATTCTTTCTCTCTCTCTCTCTCTCTGCCCCTCTCTCCTGCTCACATGCTTTCTATCTCTCTCAACAATAAAAAGTAAACTAAAAAAGAAAAAAAAATTGGCACAAATCATTTAAATTAAAAATGATTAAAAATATATACCTTTCTTGGGCATCTGGGTGACTCAGTCGGTTAAGCATCCAACTTCATTCAGCTCAGGTCATGATCTCACGGCTTGTGGGTTCAAGCCCCGCGTCAGGCTCTGTGCTGATAGCTAGCTCAGAGCCTGGAGCCTGCTTCAGATTCTGTGTCTCTCTCTCTCTCTGACCCTCCCCTGCCAACGCTCTCTCTCTCTCTCAGAAATAAATTTTAAAAAAAAAGTTAAAAAAATATACCTTTTCAAACCATTCAAGGAAAGCTGGGACATCTGTAGTAACATCAAAGTCCATTTCTGAGCAAAAATATTAGCAGGGATAAATAGAAATACTCTATAATAAAGTAGTTAATTCATCCAAAGAACACTATAATTTTAAACTGTCATGAACATAACAGCACATCAAAATAAATGTAGCAAAAATTGCTAGCAGTTTAAGGAGAAATACACAAATATAATATTTTTCATATATCCCATATCACTCTTGGAATAATTTATAAAGCAAGTAAACAGAAACTCATGGAGAATATGGAAGATTTGGACACTACCACCTATACTGATACAATTGTCATTTAGAGAATATTTCACCCAAAATAACAGAATATACATTCTTTTCAGTAGTACACAAAATATTTCCCAAGATTTACCTCACTTGTGCCATCAAACAAGGCTTAATAAATATAAAAGTATTCAAAATATGTAAAGTGTGTTCTCTGAAAGTAATGAAACTTATAAATCAATAAAAAGTGTTATCTAGAAACACTAAAAAGTATGTGGAAGCTAAATAATATACTACTACATAACACATGGATTAAAGAGGAAATCAAAATGGAAATTAGACTTTATATTGAATAGAAAGAAAATACGACATATGCAAATGTGCAGAGCTTAATTAATGAAGTACTAAAAGGAAAACTTATAACACTTAGCATCTATAATAGAAAAAATGTAAAGACTCAAGTTAGTGACCTCAGTTTTATTTTCATGTCCTAGAAAAGAAAAAGAAAATTAAACCCAAAGAAAGCAGAAGAAAAGATGTACTATACTCAAAGCACAAATCTGCAAACCAACAAACAAATACAGATGAAACTTTTGAAAATTATGGATTATTGTCATTATGTGAATTGAAGATAGTCCTGGGGGGTTCATATATGTCAAAATTCATTTAGTTGTTTACTTATAATATGTACATTTTCTTTTATGTCAGTTACACATCATTAAGGTCATCTAAAATGATATGCCATTTTTTAATGTTTATTGATTTTTGAGAGAGAGAGAGAAATTGAAAGAAGGAGAGAGAGCACAAGCAGAGGAGGGGCAGAGAGAGAGAGAGAGAGAGAGAGAGAGAGTCCCAAGCAGGCTCTGCTTTCTTCTCAGTGCAGATCCCAAAGCAGGGCTCAATCTTAGGAACCAGGAGATCATGGCCTGAGTCAAAATCAAGAGTCAGACATCCAACTGACTGAGTCACTCAAGAACACCAGATATTGCCATTCTGAGCTCAGAAAACTTTTCCTTCAATATTTTAGTATCTATTTTAATACTTTACTATCTAATGTTTTTATGGAGAAGTCTAAAAATAATTTAATTCTTGGCTATTTTTAGGTAACATCCTTACTCTGGATGTTTTGTTTGTCAGGAGATAATTCTCTACAGGTCCCACAATTCCACACACATAGATATCCTTTGTTCCCAACTATCTTTGCAAGGATGCTTATATAGTGAACAGCCTTTAAGGACAGATACAGTACTTCCTATGGAGCAAAAGGTCAGCATTTTTACCTCCAGTTATAAAAGATCCAAGTCCCTGTATATCAGGGCCTTTCCCCTAGGATGTAATTCACTGCATTCAGACATCCACCTGGACTCTGTTAGGCTGAAAGCCAGGGAGAGGTGACACAAATACACTGCTGCCCATGACATCTTTGTTTCTGATCCAGTCTCCAGCTATTGTCAGCCTTGAAGAAAATGCTGCCATGCTAACTTGTTACTTTGTAAGAAGAGTCTCAGACTCTTCATAGTGCTTGATATAGTTTTCTACATTCTACAGATATCATGACACTGAATCTATTAATCTGTGTTACAGCTTGTGGGCTCTTTCACTCTGGGGTTATTCACCTTTATTCTGGAAAACAGATCTCTACTAACTAAATATTTCCTCCTATCCCTATTCATTTTGTGTATGTGGTAGGACAACTCATTCAAATATTGGTAATTCTATATCACTCCTCTCTATTAAATTTTCTTTCATATTTTCTATTTTTTATCCTTCATAGATATGTTTTGGAAGAACTTCTAAAAATAATCTTCTAAACTGCTAATTCACCCTTTAGTCATACCTTTCCACTCTGTGTCCTTTATATCAACTCAAATTTTCCATACTGAATATTTCTATTTGATTACTTCCTAATGATATCTTGTCCTGATTTCAGAATTCAAATATCTCCTTTTATCTCTGTATTCGGGTTATCCAAATACTCTGAGTTTTGCAAGTCTGAAATATGCAGGGCAGGCCAGAGGGCTGGAAATTCCCATGAGCATTGATGTTGCACTTTTTTTTCTTTTTTTCAGTGTTTATTTATTTATTTTGAGAGAGATAGCTGAGGAGGAGCAGAGAGAGAAAGGAAAACAGAAAATTTCATGCAGGCTCCATGTTATTAGCACAGAATCCTACATGGGGCTCAAACTCACAAACTTCTAGATCATGACATGAGCCAAAACCAATAGGCGCTTAACCAACTGAACCACCCAGACACCCTTGATGTGATGGAGCACTCTTGAGTTAAAGGCAATCTAGATTCAAAATATTTTCCCTCTGAGGAACTGGGGTCATTTTTCTTAATGCCTTCAACTGCCCACTCAACTGTGGAGGGTAATCTGCTTTACTCAATGTCTACTGATTAAAATGTTAATCACATCTAAAAAATGCCTACATAAGTAGATCACTTGATCAAACAACTGGGCATGATAGCCTGGCCAAATTGATGTATTAAAGCAACCATCACAATCTTTTATGCACGCCGCGCGAGCGCGCGTGTGTATCTAATTTACGCTTATCCATATTTCCTGTTAAAATTATTGACATGTAGTAATATATAATACTTTTTTTTAATTTTATGTCTAGCTTTTTGCTGAGTTTCATCATCTCAGCAAAATTCTTATTTTTTATTCTGATTATTTTTTTCTCTTATATTTTATCATCCTCCTAAGTGTTATTTTTATGTGTTGTTTTGAAATAAGTTTTTTTTTTTTTAATTTGGTCATTTCTGGCATGCTTTCATTCTCTGTAGGGATATTTTCTATGTAGGGATACTTTCTATGCTTTATTTTTCCCTTTTCTTAATTATTTTTTGTGTGATTTGAGCTTCATCTTTTTCTTTAATTCAAGTTAATGTGAATTTGTTTTTCTGAAATTTTAAAATTTTAAAATTTTAAAATGGTTCAGAAGTTTGAATACCTCTTTACGAAGATTTTCAATTTTTTGGTGTTCACATAGTGTTAAAAATAAGTGTCTTGATTTCTAGAATGCTCCAGTTCTCTTTCCTTCTCTCAATTACATGAAACCCATCTCTGTCTTTTACTCTCAATTTGATTCTACCAGAAGGAATATGTGTATGGTCAATTTGAAAGTTTAATTTTCAACTTACCTGATACTGAATTGGGCAAAATCCTTCCTAAGTTCAACTGCTGTTCTTAAATTATCCTGTGATATTTTCCTATGCATCCTTCTTGGTTGGAATAGACTTTTTCTTTTACAGATAGGTCAGATACAGTATTTTCTCCTTGGCTTCTTCCCACAAAGATGCTGATAAAATGCAGGTCTTTGGGTTCTTGGTGGATTATCCCCACCTGTCCCTTTTTAAAAAATTTTTTTAATGTTTTATTTATTTCTGAGAGAGAGAGTGTGTGAGTCGGGGAGGGTTAGAGAGAGAGGGAGACACAGAATCCGAAACAGGCTCCAGGCTCTGAGCTGGCTGTCAGCACAGAGCCTGAAGCAGAGCTCAAACCCAAGAACCGTGAGATCATGACCTGAGCCTAAGTCGGTTAAGTGACTGAGCCACCCAGGCGTCACCCCACCTGTCCTTATGTAGGGTTTTGTGATATATCCTGTCATCTAGTTCTATTATTAATGTTGTACGACTGTATATTTGTGCATTTGTGTGTATGTGTTTTCCTATCTGGTTAATCTGTATGATGCTTCAAGGAGATTAATCTGGGGAAATTTCCATATGGAATGTTTGAAGTACAAAGTCAGAAATGGGAAATGAACAAGAAAGAGAGATCACAACAGACCTTAAAATTTTAATTACATGAGTTGTGGGAGGAAAATGTTTTCCACTTGATAGGGCACCAAGAAAGTCTATATCCTTAAAAAAATAAAGTGCTATTTTCTAGGTGAAGATGAAGAAAGAAGTTCAGATTATTGATTTTGTAGAGCAATTTATTTATAGAATTCTGATAGTACCTAACAGCACAGCATTTATGAAAGCAAGAAAGATTGGGAAAGGAGTGAGAATAGACCATGTACTGAGAAATACTGAAGTAAGCATTGATGCAGTAATACTTTCTGGAATAACTGGACAGCTTGTGTTAGCTAAAATCAATGGATATATAAGTATTACAGATTTATTTCTGTATCTTGAAACACAAGGGTACTAAAAGTTCATCTTGGTTCGTCCAAGTTGAACCCTTTAGTATGGTATTATGACATTTGTAAGATTCAAAGACTTTAGGTTTACTGTTATTGTAAATAGTGTGTCTGAAGGCATTGTGAAGGCATCTTTGCTGTTCATTCAGTCTGCTGTAGTCAAAGATATTCTTAAACTCTAGACCTATGAGGTGTGTAGACATCTCCATTGTCCATATGTCATCCATGAACATGTCCAACCTCTCTGGGAATATAAACCTTTTACAATTACTCACTATACAAAATGGATTTCTGATACAAATACCCCATATTTTCAAATGCTCCAAAGTCTCCTTAGGTACTGTAATGTTAGATTACTTTCCACACATATTTTGTTTGCCTCCAGTTCATTCTGTAAAAATCTAGATAATAATTTATGAAAGCCTTTTTGGTCTGTTTTCTTGGATCTAATTCTCTTCTTCAGAAGCTTGAGTTCGAGTTCTAGGTCCCGCATCCATATTTGCTGCCATGAACGTTTTTGTCCACACTGCTAGAATGGGGGAAATTATACATCCTATTCTTTTGGCATGAAGAAAACCTTTTTGATTGGAACTAGAATTAAATTTTACAATGACATAACCCTTCCTTAATAATGTCCTCAAATAACTCTAGCAGGATCTGCTCATGTAAATTATGCTTTTATTGTTTAGTGTGTTCTCAATAGCATCAAGCTACATTTAAGCATTTAAAAGAATACAATAGTGGTTAAGTATATATGTGTATATGTATGTATGTATGTATGTATGTATGTATAGCTTGATGGTTCCTCAAAGATGAGATTTCTTTTAGACCTCAGGTTTATAAAGCACCTTCCTGAAGATTAACTTTGGACACTGTTTCTCAACAACAAAGAAATACTATTTGTCAACAACACTGATGGGTGAAGATGATGTATACACATTATGGGAAGACAGTTTGGGGTTTATCATTTCCCATATGGGTCAGAATTGTGTGTATGTGTGTGTTTCTATTTTGATGTGTTGTTGTCAAATACTGTTGTTTCTACCCTCCTCCCTTGATTATTCAAAGAACATAAAATACACCCACATGCCAGTGCTGTTTGTCCATAACAGATTTATTGGTGTCTATTTATCACTGCATTGCATCTATGTGCTGGTAGCCTAAGACAAATGGAGCTATTTAGTCTTTTTCTTTTCTGCACTTACTTGTCAGCCCCTCTGAGAGGAAAGAGTGGTAGTAGCAAAATTAAGCAGTGGAAACTCAATACAGAAAGGCCTGCTAGGTGAAGTGCAAGTTGCAATAACTTTATCATCAGGGAATTCTTCCCATATTCTGTTCTGTTGAAACTTTAAATCCAAATCAAACAGATAACTGTAAATTTACAGAGCACAACATAGAACAGAGTGAACTTTGCCATGTGCCTTGGATTAAATTGAAAATCATTTTTTGCTCTCCTGAAGTGACTGAAACATGCATAATTTAGAAAAATTTTCTGTATGAATTGATGGGTTTATACCCTTAATAGCTTATTTACCTAAAATTGTATTGAATGCTCATTAAAGAAAAGACTGTACTGAGATTCCTATACTTTGTATTGGAAATGCTGGATGCATTGGGACACCTGGGTGGCTTGGTCATTAAGCTTCTAACTTCAGCTCAGGTTATGATCTCACAGCTCATGAGTTTGAGCTCAGTGTCAGGCTCTGTCCTAGAAGCTCAGAGCCTGGAGCCTACTTCAGATTCTGTGTCTCTTTCTCTACCTGCCTCTCCCCAATCCATGCTCTGTCTCTCAAAAATAAATAAATATTAAAAAATTTAAAAAAGAAGAAATGCTTGATGCCTAGGGGGGAAATGTCTTTTTGGAAAATGAGTGAATTGTGATGAGTGGCACTTGTAGCTAAAGAAATTTTAATAACTTTTGTCATTGTCTAGTTTTAAGAGAAACAGAGACTAGAAATGAATAAACATTAAGTCCTCCAGTTTTATTTGAGATGATCACATGGCTCAGTTGGTTCATGTGATCATCAATTTGAATTTAAATAAGAGAAAACTATGTTCTTTATATTATTTTCTAAATTTTAATGTTATGATTGTCCTACATCTTATTTTTCTTCATATTTTCCCCCAATAAAATCACAACAAAGATTATATATACTGTATATTTGTTAAAGTTTTTTTTTGTTTTTGTTTTTGTTTTTTTTTTGAGAGAGAGAGGGAGCATGAGTGGGTGAGGGGCAGAGAGAAAGAGAGAGAGAAAGAGAATCCCAAGCAGACTTTGCTGTCAGTGCAGAGGCTGACATGGAGCTTGAGTTCACAAACTATGAGATCATGACCTGAGTTGAAATCAACAGTCAGACGTTTAACCCACAGACCCACCAAGGTGCCCCACACTATATTTTTAGGAAAATATTTTGAGAGTAATAGCTTCAAGTAAAATTATAAAAACTAAAACTTTGAATGGAAGCTTAAGGATAAAAATATAAATATATTTGTTTCCCTCTTCCTTTGCTTCACCTATTATTTTTATTTATGAAATAGGCTAAGACTACAGTATTTTTTCTGATATTAATTAAATACAGGGCACCGTGATACCATGAATAATTGAGCAATTGTTGAATACTTCTATCATCTCTGACACCAGTAATCAGCCTAGGAAACACTTCCTTAGCAACCAAAGAGAAAGCTTTCTGTTTTGTTTTGTTTTTGAAAATGACATTTATGTGATAGATAATGAGAGTCATCAGCCCACGTGCACCCATCTGTGTTTAGACCACATTATACGTGAGTAGAGAAAATAAAAATTCATGTTGAGAAACAAAATTAAAATATTGTAGATAAATCTCATAATTATAATCATATTGAGTGCTTATGATGTAGTAGGCATTCTTGTAAATGTTAGGTATATAAGGGTAAACATGATAGACAATAATCTCTGGTTTCATGGAGCTGTATCCTAAAAAAATATAAAATATCGCATATATGTAAGTCTTAAATCTAGTGAATTTTGACACCAGTATATAACAGCTATTACCTTCTGCAGTTATGGTATATCCAATGCATTATATTATAAATACAAACGTTATAATTCATTGAATTATTCAATTTCTCAGCTTAGATTTATGTGTAGGGGCATGGCAAGCACAGTACTAGAGAGAGAGGATGTCGAAATGAACAAGGTTGGCACGGGGCTCACACTTGACCTACAAGAAGATATGCAACAAATACACAAATATAATATGAGAAGTCAAGTAAGTGTGAAGGGTCCCCAGGAGTCATTGAGGGGAGCTTATCTCAGATAAGGTTCAGATATCTCCTCCCATAAATTACATTTAATCAGAGACTTAGAGCTAGAGATATCTCAGTAAAGAACAGAGTTTTCTAAAGGTATTGAGGTGGGGTATGTTTGATGTGGAAGATTATGAAGAAGAAAGGAATACAACGTTCCATTCACAATAAATCAATGGGAAATCATATTTGGTTGCATAACTGTAGATCATTCTCACACTAGCATCCTAAACTAATAACATTTCAGCCTACAGTAACAGGTATGAAAGATGGGTTGAAAGATATCTAAGGAAAACTTAAATCATTAAATGAAAGTGCCAAAATAAAAATATCTAATAACTCACCATAGTGTAAATAAGAAAAAAAAATTAGGAAACAGAAAAAAAATGGAAAAATTCTTAAAATTTGTCCTCCTAAGATATTCAAGAGGTTATTTTATGTATAAATATGACCATATAGCAAAAAGGAAAATCAAAGACTAAGAAAAAGTTTCTGAAAAATTCAGAATACAAAATACAGTTCAATACAAAATGCACAAAAATATAATGTACAGAGGCTTAATACCAATTTAATCACCTAGAAGATAATTTTAAGATTCTTTTAAGCTCATGTTAAGATAATTTTTAAGGTTCTTTCCCATAATACAGATATTATTTAGGATAAATCCAAGTATTCATTTACCCATTTGTATTATGTAAATAGTAAAACCAAAGAATATAAAACAATTAGGAATACATTATAAAATATGTAACAGAAGATGGATGAGAAGAAACTTTACCTAAATTGAAGACCTCATATTGAATAGGACTACCAAATTGTAAGGATTCCAGTGGAATTTAAAGACATGAATGATAGTGCAAAAAAAAAAAAAATCCCATATATTTTCTAAAAAAATGGAAGGAATCCTACGTAGGAATAAATAGGCAACAGGTATATGATTTGTTATCACATCAAGTTCAACTGCTTCAACGCATGCATAAAGAAAACAAGGCACAGAGTCACAAAGGCTGCTTGTATCAGATCTGAAAGGTATGAGCAATGCCTTTGCATATCCAAAAGTTTTGCGTACCTTCGAGAACCATTAGACTATTTGATATTACCATCACCAAATACCACATTGAGTTCAACTAAAGGCACCAGCAAACATATTTAATTCACAGATGAATTTAGTAAATAAACATGAAGGACTCAAAACAAAGTTTTAAGCTTTCCAAAGACTATTACTTAACACCACCCTGTATTTAAACAAATTAGACTGCATTCAATGAATTCTGCAAAGGAAGTTACATAGTTTATTTATTATTGCATAAAAATAAATTATAACTTTTATCTTTGTTTGAAATGTTTTATTTGTGTCAAATAATGATAGGCCTCAGAGAACAGACTGTATACTAGCTTAATGTATAGTATTCTTTAGTTCTAAGGT
Organism: Crocuta crocuta; assembly: GCF_008692635.1. Classification (NCBI taxonomy): domain Eukaryota; kingdom Metazoa; phylum Chordata; class Mammalia; order Carnivora; family Hyaenidae; genus Crocuta; species Crocuta crocuta. Next base: position 324,421 of record NW_027532177.1, on the reverse strand, counting down.
GGTACACATATTGCTAATGTAGTGTTATTATTTGTTTAGAATAAAGCCATGTATTATTTTAGAGGTGACTATCTTAGAAAACAAATTAAAAAATGATTGGGGTGAGAGTTATCTCACCTCAAGCATTTAATGATGATTGGCATATTTCAATTAAATAGCTATTCCTTAAAGGATAATTGACAAGAAACCAGGATACATATTTTTTAATCCAGGCTGTATTGTTAAATATAAACACATTTTTTTAGCCTCAGAGAGCATCTACTTGCCTCTGTTTTATAACATGATAAATAGAAATATAATGAGATTCTATATTTGACAAATTATCTAGAAAATTCACAGAACTTAATTATGCTCTTCGTGTTAAAAGAAACAGGGATCTTTTCCAACCTACTTTAAGAAATGGAAGAGGAATAATTATTATAAGGGTTCACAGTGACAGGACCTGAAGAGTTACTAAAAATTGAGTAAGATGTAAATAATAGGAATTCTTTCCTTTGTCTTATCTGTGTGGTCTTTCTCCAGTGGCATTTTTATTTCCCTATCAATGTTTGGCTCCTGTCTTCCAATTAGTTTCATCATTTCGTTCTCAAAACTTTACCTTTTCATTGTCATTGTGTCCTTAGTTGCTCCTGACTTATTTTCATGAACTTTTTAGCTTCAATTGCCACTCATGATTTATTTCCCAATTCATATTCACTCCAGTTAAAATATCATTGGCTAAACAATCTCTTTTCAGAAAGACAATACACAAATAACTTGCCTGCTCTTGTGAAAGTTGTCCACTCTGGGTAGAATGCATTGTAGCTAGCAGAATGGGTTCAAGAAGTATAAAACATGCTCATGTAGGCACCATAGAACATGGAAAGTGCCATGTCCCAGAGAAGTAATGAAAGACACTAACAAATCTCTAAGATAGGTATTGTACAAACAAAAGTATTCAATTGATTAGTGCTGGCATTCTTAGGGGAAAAGACAGANGAACCGCGAGATCATGACCCGAGCGAAAGTCAGACGCTTAACCAACTAAGCCACCCGGGCGCCCCGAGTTTTAATGTTTTTGAGCAATTTCAGTAAACTTCCTGAAAGTAACAAAATATGGTAAGCTCTTTCAAAAGGTTTCTTCTATGCTCTTCAGCTCTCATTTCTAGCACATTGCTTGGCACACACAGTTTACACTGAAGAAATACTTGTTTAATATTTGCTTCTCCATTAAACTTTCCAAACATAGTTCCTTTTTTTAGTTTTTAACAATGGTACTTCAAAACTCTGTTTCCCACCTAGTCAATAAAAATGATGGTAAAATTCTGAAGAAGAACCTAAGAAAAAACGTCATGTGATTATTTAGCATTTTCTCCCCCCTCTCCAATGTGCAAAACCTAAGATATAGAATCANNTTTTTCTTAACCACTTGTATATGTCTGAAAAAAATGTCTATATTTTCTAGAGGAATTTTACAGAAGGTAGATATTTTTAATAGCTTTTCACCTGGAACTTGACAAAGAACAAAATATATGATGGCCTTTTGGAGATCTATAGTTTAAAATCACTTGGGTCATATTAGAATTTCCTTGCATGTCTACATCATCAATATTCTTTGAAAGCTTATTATCAGTTGGACCTAGGAACCTCAAAGAAAATGAATGTCATAATAAATCAAAATCAGCTCATATACATGCTATTGTTTTTTAAAGTGCTAAATGTAATTTTCTATCTTAAAAGAGAAAATTAATTTTTCAAAGATTTGTAGTTTTTAACATTAAGAATTACACAAAATTCAACAAAACATAGAATAAAATGAGGATGAGACAATGACTATAAAAATCTGTTATTTAAAAATTCCAACATTTTGCTATTTTTAAAAATATGAATATTGAGCTCTAGGTCTTGCTAAAATTGACTCACTGGTATCTGCAGGGAACATAAATTGGAAGAATACTTTGAGTATAATTGGAACAATAGATAACCTGAGCTATCAAATAACAGAATTGCCAATGTTTATCATATCAGAGTAGCTGAAGTTAAAACCTGAATATAAATAGCTATAATGTTCTGAGCCCTCATCATGGGCAGCAGTTAGCTTAAGTACTTTATATTGTGCCATGCTTTGAATCCTCCTAATAATCCTTAAAGCTACGTGTGTTAATCACTAGGTTGAAAAATATAGGATCTATCCTATCTACAATACCAGGAAGGCTAAGCTTACCTAGAAGATTCACAAGCTCTGTGGGATCCACTTAAGTGGACTTCTGTTACCCCAGAACCAGGTTGCCTCCATCACCATATCTGCCAGCAAAATTGATCATGTTCGATCAGCAGCTCATGTCCAAGTCAATGTCTTCCACGAAATTCTTTATTTAATTTTTTAAATAAAAATTAAATTTCTCTAATTTTTTTCAATGTTTACTTCTTATTACTATTATTTTAATTTCACTATAGAAAAGTAAAATTCACAAAGTCAAGAAACACTGA